>NC_142315.1:2595000-2805000 GCF_054855325.1 Carica papaya | reverse complement strand
TATCCAAGTGCTCCCTTTAGGTATATGTATGTATGTATATGTATGCATTTATAAATGTTCGTATATATGTTTGCATGCATATGTATGTATGGATGCATATGCATGCAAGTACGCATTTATATGTATCTCTGTGTACTATTCATGTATGCATATGTAAGTGTATACATATGTATGTATGCATGAATGTATGTATGGACATTTCAATGTATATATGCATGTATGTGTGTATGCACTGATGAATATATGTATGTATGCACTAATGAATGTATGTATATCTGTATATATGTATATATGTATACATGTATGCACTGATATATGTATGTATGGATGTATATGTATATGTATATGTATTTGCATACGGATGTAGATATATGTATGTATGGATGTATATGTATATGTATATGTATTTGCATACGGATGTAGGTATCTATGTATATGTATGTTTTTATTTTTTCTACTTTTCTTTTCTTTTCCTTTCTCTTCTCTCCTGTTCTTTCTATTCTTTTCTTTTTTTTTCTTTTCTTTTCCTTTCTATCTTTTTCTTTCCCTTCTTTCCTTTCCTTTCCTTTCATTTCCTTCCTTTCCTTCCTTTTCCTCTCCTTTCTTTTCTTTTCTTTTCCTTTCTTTTCTTTTCTTTTTCTTTCATTTCCTTTTTTTTCCTCTCCTTTCTCTTCCTTTTTATTCTCTTCCTTTCTTTTCTTTTCTTTTTTTTACTTTTCTTTTCCTTTCCTTTCCTTTCCTTCCTTTCCTTCCTTTTCCTCTCCTATCTTTTCTTTTCCTTTCTTTTCCTTTCTATCTTTTTCTTTCCTTTCTTTCCTTTCCTTTCCTTTCATTTCCTTCCTTTCCTTCCTTTTCCTCTCCTTTCTTTTCTTTTCTTTTCCTTTCTTTTCTTTTCTTTTTCTTTCATTTCCTTTTTTTTCCTCTCCTTTCTCTTCCTTTTTATTCTCTTCCTTTCTTTTCTTTTCTTTTCTTTTCCTTTCCTTTCCTTTCCTTTCCTTTCCTTCCTTTCCTTCCTTTTCCTCTCCTATCTTTTCTTTTCCTTTCTTTTCTTTTCTTTTTCTTTCATTTCCTTTTTTTCCCTCAACTTTCTCTTCTTTTTTATTCTCTTCCTTTCTTTTCTTTTCTTTTCTTTTTTTTTACTTTTCTTTTCCTCTCCTTTCCTTCCTTTTCCTCTCCTTTCCTTTCCTTTCCTTCCTTTTCTTCTCCTTTCTTTCCTATCTTTTCTTTTTCTTTCATTTCCTTTTTTTCTCCTTTCCCTTCCTTTTTATTCTCTTCCTTTCTTTTCTTCTCTTTTCATTACTTTTCTTTTCCTTCCTTTTCCTTTCCTTTCCTTTCTTTTCTTCTCCTTTCTTTTCTTTTTCTTTCCTTTCCTTTCCTTTCATTTCTCTTCCTTTCTATTCTCTTGCTTTCTTTTCTTCTCTTTTCGTTACTTTTCTTTTCCTTCCTTTTCCTTTCCTTTCCTTTCCTTTTCCTCTCCTTTCTTTTCTTTTCGTTTCCTTTCTTTTCATCATCAAAATAGCCATGTTACCTTAAAATATTAGGAACAGTTGAAGTTCAAAATTTTTGGTGAAGAGTGTTTAGTTAGTGACAACGTCTACTAAAATTCAGAATAAAATGGAACAATTAATCTAACATTTCTCATTTCTCTCCCTTTCTTTACTTTTATTTTCCTTTCCTTCCTTTTCCTTTCCTTTCCTTTCCTTTCCTTTCCTTCCTTTTCTTCTCATTTCTTTTCTTTTCTTTTCCTTTCTTTTCATCATCAAAATGGCCATGTTACCTTAAAATATGTAGGAGCTGTTGGAGTTCAAAATTTTCGGTGAAAAGTGTTTAATTAGTGACAAACTCTACTAAAATTCAGAATAAAAGGGAACAATTAATCCAACATACTAATGAAAAAGTCTTAAAAAAAATTGAGAAATGATTTGTACTAAATATACAACTAACATAACACACATCTACTGCAGTTGAGTAATGGATAGCCCACCATTTTAGGAGTCCTGTACTAAAGAGTTAAAATTTGTAAAAATACAAAAACACTCAGAGTCCACCAACATTTGAATATGTTATATTTTGCATACAGTAAAACAGTTAACAAAGAAACAAAATTTACCTCGTGAGTGTATTTCTTCATTGGAAGAGTAAATGTCCAAGTTAACCCATATATACTATCATAAGTGACATTGTCTGTCGATCTATAAGAAAGTGAGGCTTAAGGTCCCTACGACATCTACTGCAATTGAGTAATGGATAGCCCACGATTTCAGGAGTCCTGTACTAAAGAGCTAAAATTTGTAAAAATACAAAGACACTCAGAGTTCACCAACATTTGAATATGTTACATTTTGCATACAGTAAGACAATTAACAAAAAAACAAAATTTACCTCATGAGTGTATTTCTTCATTGGAAGAGTAAATATCCGAGCTAATCCCAGATATACTATCATAAGCGACATTATCTGTAGATCCATAAGAAAGTGAAGCTTAAGGTCCCTGCGACGAAGAAAAAGTGCAATATAAGAATAAGTTTTGTATCTGAATTAAGTGGAGATTGAAGAAAATACCTATATAACACTGCATGCGCGTGGCAAAAACAACACCTTTACAGAGTTGGTACACCAGACTCTGCAATATGTTCATTAAGATAACACTGCATGCGTGTTATTTACCTTGTGTATTTCTTCATCGGAAAAGTAAATGTTCGAGCTAATACCAGATATACTATCATAAGAGACATTGTCTGTCAATCCATAAGAAAGTGAGGCTTAAGGTTCCCTGCGACGAAAAAAGAGTGCAATATAAGAACAAGTTATGTGTCTAATTTAAGTGGAGATTGAAGAAAATACCTATATAACACTGCATGCGCGCAGCAAAAGCAACACCTTTACAGAGTTAGTACACTAGACTCTGCAGAATTCATTACGATTTTTGGTATCAACTTTAAATTTTGAAATTTATGAAAATATAAACATAATACCATAAATTGTCCATGTCTTGACCGTTTTAGCAGGAATGTTCTCTCCAACTTAGTGGTAACTCTTAATCAATTTCTTGAGATCAGTGTCCAAGTGTTCCCTTTAAGTATATGTATGTATGTATGTATACGTATGTATTTATGAATGTACACATATATGTATGCATGCATGTAAGCATTTATATATATGTATGTGTGTGTACTATTCGTGTATGTATGCATATGTGTGTGTACATATGTACGCATGCATTTAATGCATGTGTACACATGGATGTGTGCACGTACGTTTCAATGTACGTATGCATCCATGTATGTACTGGTGAATGTATGTGTATGCATGTACGCATGCATAGATGTATTGATGAATATATGCATATATGGATATGTGTATGCATAATCCATAAGTATGATTGTATATATGCATATGTATGTATTTATGTATTTATGTATGCATATGTATGTATGTATGTATGCACTTATATGCATCTATGCCTATGTACGAATGTATGCATGTATGCATGCATGTATGTACTGATGAATATATATATGTATATATGTATGGATGCATGTATGTATTGATACGTATGCATGCGTATGTACATATGTACTGATATGTATGTATTTATGTATCTATGTATGCATTTTATGTATGCATGCGTATGTACGTATGTACTGATATGTATGTATTTATGTATCGATGAATGCATATGTATATATGTATGCATATGTACGTACGTATGTACATATGTATGCATGCATGAATGTATGCATGCATGTGTGTATGTATATACATATAATGCATATATATGTTTGTATATATCTATGTATGAGGGAAAGTGAAAGAGAGAGAGACAGGGAGTGGGAGAGAGAAAGGGAGTGGGAGAGAGAGAGGGGGAGAAAGAGAGAGAAAGAGGAAGTGAGAGTGAGTGAGTGAGAGAGAGAGACAGGAGAGAGAGGGAGAGGCCAAGAGGGGGAGAGAGAGAGAGAAAGGGAGAGAGAGAGGGAAAGGCATAGAGAGGGGGAGAGAGAGAGAGGGAAAGGGAGAGAGAGGGGGAGAGGGAGGGAGGGAGAGGAAGGGAGAGAGAGAGAAAGAAACTAAGAGAGGGAGAGAGAGTGAGAATGAAGGACGAAGAGAGAGAGAGAAAGAGTTAAGAGTGAAGGACGGAGAGAGAGGAGAGAGGGTTAGAGTGAGAGGAAGAGAGAGCGAGAGAGAGAGAAAGAGAGAGTGAGAGACGAAGAGGGAAAGAAGGAGAGAAAGAGACAGAGAGAGGGGCAATGCGAGTGAGAGAGAGGGTAGGAGAGAGAGAGAGATACAGAGAGTGTGAGAGAGAGTGAGAGAGAGGGAGAGAGAGAGCGAGAGAGAGAGAGTGGGAGGAAGAGAGAGGGAGAGGAGGGAAAGGGAAGGAGAGAGAGAGAGGGACAGCGAGGGCGAGGGAAAGGGAAGGAGAGAGAGAGAGAGTTAGAGTAAGAGAGGGAGAGAGAGAGGGAGAGAGAGAAAGAGAGAAGGAGATATAAAAAAGAGAGAATGAAAGTGAAAGACTGAAAGAGATGGAGAGAGAGAGGGGGGATTGGGAGAGAGAAAGAGATAGAAAGTGTGAGAGTGAGAGAAAGAGGGAGATAAAAGAGAGAGAGGAGAATGAGATAGGGAGATGGTAGGAGAGAGAGAGTGGGAGAGAGAGAGGGAGAGAAAGAGTGAGAGAGTGTGAGAGGAGAAAGGGAGAGAGAGGGAGAGGGACAGAGAGAGGGAATGAGAGAGGGACAGAGAGAGAAAGAGTAAGAGAGAGAGAGGGAGTGAAAGAGAGACGGGAGAGAAAAAGAGAGGGATTGTGAGAGAGAGTGGAAGAGAGGTAGAGAGAGTAGGAGAGAGGTAGAGAGAGTGAGAGAGAGAGAGGGAGAGAGGAAGAGAGAGAGGAAGAGAGAGAGGGGTAGAGAGGGAGAGAGGGAGAGAGAGAAAGAGAGAGTGAGAGAGAGAGAGAGAGTGGGAGAGAGGAAGATACGGAGAGAGAGAAAGGGAGAAAGAGAGGGAGAGAGAGGGAGAGAGAAAAGAGGGAGAGATAAAGAATAGGAGAGAGGGGGAGGGAGACAAAGGACTGGGACTTTTGACTCTTGATCAACCTTTTCCATTTCCGATTATGTATGAAAAGCTAGAAATAAAATGACTACAATTTTGTATATTCACTTAATTTTGTTAGGTATAGATGTTTTTTTTCTAGCACTCAAGGTTCTTTATTAAAAAGAGAACTTATTCTTGTATAAATATATAATTCTTTAAATTGACATGGAATTTAGCATCTTTGAGGGTGTAGAAAAGTTGTAGCAAATACTTTAAGTGCTCTCTTTAGGTATATGTATGTATCTATTAATGAGTGTACTTATGTATGTATGCATGCATATGTATATATGTATACATATGTATGTATATGCATACACATATGCATTTATATGTATGTATGTGTGTGTGTATTATTTATATATGTATGCATATGTATGTATGTATATATATGTGTGTGTACGTATGTATATATGCATTTAATGCATATGTGTGTATGCATTTAATGCATATGTGTGTATATGTACGTCAATGTATGCATAGCCTTCCCTTCCCTCTATGTACATTCGTCAATGTATATACGTACGTCAATGTATATCTGTATTCCCTTCCCTTCCCTTCCCTTCCCTCTCCCCTTTCCTTCCCTATTCCCTTCCCTCTTCCCTTTCCTTCCCTATTCCCTTCCTTTCTTTTCTTTGCCTAACTTTTCTTTTCTTTTCCTTATATGTACGTCAATGTATGTCTGTATCTATGTATGCATACGTACCCTTCCCTTCCCTTCATGTATATTCGTCAATGTATGTCTGTATTCCCTTCCCTTCCCTATCCTACCCTACCCTACCCTACCCTAACCTTCCCTTCCCTTCTCTATTCTCTTCCCTTCCTTTCCCTTTCCTTCCCTTCCTTCAGTTTTTTGCCTTACTTTTCTTTTCTTTTCTTTTCCTTATATATTCCCTTCTTTTCTTTTCTTTTCCTTATATATTCCCTTAAAATATGTAGGAGCTGTTAGAGTTCAAAATCTCCGATAAAAAGTGTTTGGTTAATGATAAATTTTACTAAAATTTAAAATAAAATAAAACAATTAACCAAACATACAAGTGTAAAAAGTTTAAAAAATAAATTAGGAAATGATGTATACCAAATATACAACTAACAGACCATATATTTACTGCAGTTGAGTAATGGATAGCCACAACTAACAGACCATATATTTACTGCAGTTGAGTAATGGATAGCCCTTGAAAAGATTTCGGGAGTCTTGTACCATAGAGATAAAATTTGTAAAAATATAAAGACACCCAGAGTCCACCAACATTTGAAAATGCTATATTTTGCATACAATAAGACAGTTAACAAATAAACAAATTTTACCTCATAAGTATATTTTTTCATTGGAAGAATAAATGTCTGAGCTAATCCCAGATCTGCTATCATAAACGACATTGTCTGTTGATTCATAAGGGGGTGAGACTTAAGGTCCCTGCGACGAAGAAAGAGTGAAGATAGAGAACCAACTGCATAAGATTTGCAAATGAATATGCCTTAACCATCGCTTACATATAATATAATCAGTGCTTTAAAAAAATAAAGGCAACGAGGTTCAATTAAGGATATCAACAAAACAATTCTCAAAGCAAGAGAGACGATAAGCATGGACCGTCAAAAATCAAAACATATTAGTGACCACCATAGACATCGAGCCTAGAGGCTATACACTCAAAACTAGTTTCCTGAACTTCAAATCCTCCCATCAACTACAAACTTAGCAAGAGGTAGACTGGTATAAATTAGATTAATTGATTTTTATAATTTCAACAACCATTAATAACGTACCAATCACTGCATGCACAAGGAACCTTTATTTTCTATCATCCTTCCACCAGTCTCAATCATTTGGCACCATCTAATTATTCAGCAAAGAATACATCATTTGAATTAATATGACAATGTAAATTTTTTACCTAAAAGAAATGAACAATTAAAAAAAGAAGCATATAGGAAAAAAAATAAGGACTTAATATGAGCAATTCACTAAAACTTAGAATTCCTTCCTTCTAATATCAACCCATATACCTCAATAGGTTCCGTCCGCTCCAACATAAGCACCATTTATACTTATTTGATCTCACTGGAACAGAGTGGCAAAAAAATGGCAAGAGAAATATCGCGTTAATTGATAGTAGAAAAACTATCAAGGTCGATTCAAGCATGGAGAGATAATCAAACATAAGAAGAGTTTCATCTTATCTTGACTTCTACCTCTCTAGAAGATTTCAAGGTGCCCTGATATAAACATTTTTTTTTTCCAAAGCTTAAGCTGCAACACGAGGCACAAAAGAACTTGCAAGGAAAATAAAAGGTGACAAGATCACAAAAAAATACCCAAGTCAACTCAACTGAGGGAAAGGCATGTCTTACACAGATCGATATACTCCGGCTAGCAGGTGTAATCTCAATGATATTTCAGCACCCTATTATAGTTTGGCACCCGAAGTTCTCAACTAGCCTACCATACCAAATTACGCTATCTTGAATAACTCTACAGCCTTAACAATATTACATCATTCACGTGTTACCTTAAACTCATTTTTTAACTATATATGATTAGAAGAAACCCGACATACAAAGTTCAATGAACCTTTCAAAAGTCTCTATCTTTTCTTTCCGGTGGCTTCATCCTTCTAACAAAATCAAGAAGACCAAAGAGCGGAACCACCAGGTAAGATGTGCCTTAAAGATCCAGTTTATGCATGGTGGTTTGTAAACAATAACCTGCATAGAACAAAGATTGGCAGAATAATAAAATATTAACGATTTCCAAGGAACCATTACTCAAAAGGATAAAGGAACAGTTATATATATATATATATAGAGAGAGAGAGAGAGAGACAAAAAGAGAGAAAGCAACATAAGATCATCTTCCACATAAGGCCGATACACCACACAGCTGAAAAATATATCTGAATTCAACATCTGCATGCCAGGTATACTTATTACAAAATGGGCAACAGCAAGCAAAAACAAGGGACAAACAACTATAAGTTGCAAGAAAATAGTCTTCAATCATCCTATCAATGGGTTTGATATTCTAACAACACACGTGCATGGGTATCTTTTGCGTCTATCGATCCTCCCCCGCTGCCACCATATGACAAAACCTAATAACTAGCGGAAGAATTATCAATTTGGATGAATGAAGTTTAAAAGTAAAACATATAAGGAGTGGGAAAATGAACCGAAATAGAAAACTGACTCCTAATAAAAGACACGGATTGTAATTTAACAACTTCCTGCTTATGTCAACTACAGTATCTTATTGGAAAGTTTAGTTTCTTCCAATGCAGTAAACATCTTTTCATTCAACAACGTTCTATCAATACCATGCAGCACAAGTCACAAAGAAATCGGACGGAAGTAATAGATGATAAGATTATACAAGAACTACTGAAGTCAAACCAAGCATACGGAATCCATATCAGCTCCAAACACAAAAAATTTGATTAAAATTTTGAAAGTCACAAGGCACAAAGAAATCAGACAGAAGTAACGGATGATAAGATTATATGAGAACTACTGAAGTCAAACCAAGCATACAGAGTCCATATCAGCTCCAAACACGAGATTTGATTAAAATTTTGAAAGTCTTCCATATTTGAACTCCAGGAATTCAATGAAAAGTTCAGTTTGCTCTTATTATTCTTTCAATGATTTGGCTGCAGCAAGAATCACAAAGAAAATACAAAGAGAACAAGGATCAAATGATAATATGACAACTATCAGAGTCCATTCAAGAGCAGAAGAAAGGGATTAGCAAATCCAGGAAGACAGATAAATTTCGGATCATTAAGAAATGACGTAGTCATTCATTTCTGGGCCTACAAGTATCCAATTGGTTTGCCGTCTCAAAGTGCACATTACTCTTACTTTAGCTTTTTCTTTCCAGCGTCTAATTAGATACCTTCAAGCAAATATATGAAGCAAAAAGCACCAACTGCATTAGATGCGCCAATGAATATGTCTTAAACGTCGAATAGATATAATGTAATCAATGTTTTAAAAAAATCGAGGCAACGAGATCTAATTAAGGATATCAACAGAAAAATTATCGAAGTGAGAGAAAGAGAGAGAGATTATTAGCATGAACTGTCAAAAATCGAAAAATATTAGTAACCACCGTAGAAATCGAGCCTAGACGCTACACACTTGAAATGAGTCTCCTAGACTCCAAATCCACCCACTAGCTACAAACTTAGCAAGAGGTAGACAATTAAAAACTAGATTAATTGATTTTCATAATTTTATCAACCATAATAACATGTCAATCACTGCGTGCACAGGGAACCTTTAGTTTCTTTCATCCTTCTACCGATCTCAATCATTTGGCACCACCTAATTAGTCAACAAAAAATACATCTCTTGAGTTAATATGACAATGTAAATTTTAAATCTAAAAGAAATGACGATTTCAAAAAGGAAGCATATAGGGGAAAAAAGAAGGACCCAATATGAGCAATTCACTAAAACTTAAAATGCTTTCCTTCTAATTTCAACTCCTGTACATCAATAGGTTCCACCCGCTCCAACATAAGCACCATTTATACATATTTAATCTCACTGCAGCAAAGTGGCAGAAAAATTGCAAGATTATTTTTATACCCAAGTCGATTCAAGCAAGGAAAGAGAATCACGTGTAAAAAGAGTTTATTCTTATCTCGACTTCTGCCTCTCTAGAAATTCAATGAACCTTTCAAAGTCTTTCTTTCTCTTTTACTTTCCAGAAGGGATTGCATTGCAAGTATCTCATTTTGATAAACAAAACAATTTAAATTTATGACCCAAAAAAAATCAAGAGTATTAACTTGAACCATTAATAACAAACTCCCAAGAGATTGGGTAGAATTTGGAATGTTTTTCTTCTTATTTCAGTCCAGCATATCTAAATGAAAGTTTCAGTTTGTTGCAATTTAGGCATTTGTTATTACCTTGCTGCCGCATGAGTCCCAAAAAAAATGTAAAGAAAATCAAAGGTTAAATGATAATAGGAAAAACTACCAGCATCCATTCAAGAAAAGGAAAGGCATGACCAAAACATAGGAATCTGTATAACTCCATGTATCGAGAAATGATCAGCTGAGTAGTTCATCCCTGCACCCACAGATACCCACTGGATTGCCATGCCATAATATATCTTAAATAAAGGAAATCCTACAATACATCATTCACGTGTTAGCTTAAACCAATTCTGGAATATATTCTTCTATGCATGACTAAGTAAACGCACACCCACTTACACGATCATTTCGTAGGCTTCATTCTTCTATCCAGATACCTAATTTTATTCTCTCGAGTAAACTCAAGAAGCAAAGAGCACCAACAAGCTTAAGAAACATGCAAGACAAAATTTAGTATAATAATTCCAACCCAATATATGCATTGAGGTCTATCTAACCTAATCATATCACAAAATTTAGTATAATAATTCCAAGGAACGAAACTGGGAAACAGAAAATTTTATGGGATCGCGAAGCTATAGAAGATCACCACCCAACTAGCCGAGAAACCCTATACAAACTCCATCCGTAAGCTACTAATCAAGGATTAGACTACACAGTTTGAAATTTAGTACCTTCTCCAAAAATGATGATAGATTTCAAAAAAGAAAATGTAGAATCTCCTACTCTCGTTTGGACCTAAATTTAGCAGCTAGTTTCAACTCTTTAAAAAGAAACTGCCTTTCTAGCAGTTGCAGTTGTAAGAAATACAATAAGAAAATGGGTCACATCAAGATCCCAAATGAGAAAACCATTCAATTGACAAAACAAAAAGAAAAGCTATAAGGTAACAAAATAGAAATCTCAAGGCAAAACGTAAATTAGGAACTCTAGGGCTTATGTTGTAAGAAACACATAGAAGATTTTCACTAGAAAAAAGTGGGTGTCAGAACCGATCACCCGAGATCTAAAAACGAAACGCTACCAAGAAGACCCAAAAACATAAGAAGTTCGAAAAAATCAAAGAAACCGAGAACCTCTGAAAAAAGCAAATCAGCGCAGATGCGGCAAGAAAGAGGAAAAGGGAAAAGAAAACAAGCAGAGAGAGAGAAATGGGGTGTTTACCTCAGGACATGTGGATCGCGAGAAAGTATACGCAAGATAGAAACCTCGCGGAGAGTAGTAGGTGGCACTCCTTTGTGATCCTCATGGAGACGGGTCTTCGTAAGAGCCACGATCTTGCCGATAGCCGCTTTCCATCGCTCTGCAAACCTTCCCGTATGTATGTATGTATGTTCTAACCCGCTCACCACGCTCCCTAACTCCTATAAAGGCCGGCGGAAGGAATGCTCTGCTCATCTTTCTTACGGCTCGTTACCGCAGAGCTCGTTCACCCTGCTCTCAGCCCAGAGGTTATCGTCTTCGCGAGCCCTCTTCACGAATTTCTGCATCCGCTCCCCTCTCCTCCCCTCTTTTAATTTATTTGCGTGTTTTTGAAACTTCAAACGGTCACAATTTCCTCACGTGTTCTAACCCGCTCCTCTTTTAATTTCTTCGCGTGTTTTTGACGCTTCAAACGGTTATAATTTCTTCACGTGTTTTTGAAGCTTCAAACGGTGGCGTTTTGGTTGAAGGAACAAGTGCATGGGCCGGGCTTTTATTTGGGCTTAATTTTGAAGTAAAATGGGCTTTTGGGTTTAATTACTTGAAAAAAATGGGCTTTAGAGATATGGACTTTTGTTATGTTTGGATTTGAGTTTTAAACTGAGGCATTCAGTTATATTGAGAGGGTTGCACTTTAATTTTTGAAATTTATTGAATTAAATAGAAATTAGTTTTAAAATAGTGAATTTTGGGAATATGTGAAAGTAAAAAAAAAAAAATAATAATAATAATAATAATAATAATAACAAAAATAATAATACAATAAAGCTAAAAAGGATAATAAAATTACTATAGGCAAAATTAGGGCATTTTACTTTTGTTTTTATTTTTAATTTTTAATTAAAAAATATTAATAAAAAAATTAAAAAATAATATATCTATTGTATGATAAATAACATTTATTGAAATTTTTTTCATAATAAATATAAATAAATTAAATACCAAAATAAATTAACATATATAATAATAAATGAGTGAAATAAAAATTTCTTTTATAATTTCTACGTAAATTTTGTTTTACGGAATTATTAAGTTTTAAAATGTTACATGTATTTCGTAGTTAATATGTTTTAGGGACACCACTCTTAAAGTGCAACAAATTAAATTTACCCACATTTATTGTTACTAAAATAAATATTATTTTTGTACTTTTTATTTTATTTCCAAATCAAAATATAATATTATATATTTAAGTTCACATTTTTCATATACTCAAATCTGTACTTTCAAGAACAAAAGAAAAAAATTCATTTACCATCCATAAAAATAATATACAAATACAACAGTATACTAATTCAGTTTCACAAAATCTAATTCTATTATAATGTATTACAAACTTATAAAATAAGTTAAGTCACAATATATATCTATTGTCAAGTACTGGTGTGTGATTTGTGTACGAAGAATCATGAGTATCAATATTATTAACATGCTAATAATTAAAAAATATATATAATTATGATTACTCTAAGTAAAAAAAATTTAATGCAAATCCATTAAAAACAAAGTTCATGCTATAATAAATGCAAAAAACAATAATGATAAATCGAACCAAGATATATAACATGTTATCTTGAGAATGATTTTGTGATTGGTTCTCCTTCACACTTTTCTTTATTTTTTACAAAATCATTATAACAACTAATGTACCTCTATACTAAGAAATCAAATTCTTGCACATCTTAAGATAATGAGTACAACAAATGCAAAGAAAAGGAGATAAGTAGAAGATATGAGAGGGAAAAAGAAATAAAAATGAAGGATAAGCCTATGGGGTAAAAGTAAATAAATGAAAAGGGATCACGTTGGCAGAATGAGAAAAATGTATAAACCTACAAGGTATCGTCATGAAGAATAAAGATGAATAAACCTAAGAATGAAAGTTATACATACTTTGGCATCCACAAAATTGAAATCTAATTGACAAGAGTTTAGACTCCCTAATAGTATTACGTGGTCATTAATTGTGCTTTTGTCAGAAAATATCTTTCAGCTTATTAAGTCTAAATCACCTTATAAACATAGATTTTTGGTTCATCTCCCAAGTCTTTGTGATCTTAACACTAATGATTTTCAAGTTGTGAGAGTATAAAATTAACATCCACGTTAGTTAGGATTATATGTGTTGATTAATATATTTATATAATTACGATTAAGCTTACATGATGGATTTCTCAATCAAATCAAATATAAATGAACAGTTTATTTATTGCTACTTTTATAATTGGAATTCAAAAAATAAGTTATTATATTCATCTTTTATGGACTAGATTTACCCCTTCGAGGTCATTAAAAAGTTAAATGTTGTCAGCTCAAAGTGAAGAAGGTCTGGACCAACCAGTATTAGTAGAATTAAGGGGACCATAAAGTCATTCTTCCTTTATTTCTTCTCAAATCAAGCTTAAGTTCTTAATAGATGATATCCATCAATGCAATTTTTCCCTCCATTTATATCTTCTCCCCGTAACTTTTTTATCTCTCAACTTAAATTGTTTTTCTTTCCTTATTCTGTCATCAACACCTTAAGCAATTGGTTCTTTTTTCTTTTTCCACAATAAAACTCCATCTCCTCTCTTCTATAATAAAAATCTTAACAATTATAGTTCTTAACACAATCGACACTCTCTCTAAATTTATTCTCAAATCAATACAACTCTTCTTTACTTCTTCTGAGTTCAATCAACCCTAATCATTATTAAAGTCTCTAATTTTTCTTCTTGTATCTCTAATTTTTTTGCAACTATAAAATTTTATATTCTCTTTTTAAATCTCTTTTCGTAGATATAAGTTATGAATGTCATAAAAAAATAATAAAGAGCTCATTAGGGACTTCATGTAGCCGTCAATAAATGGAATACTGGCGATTTTTACATTAGTGAGATATAAAGTTTATAAAAAAATATTGTAATAAAATATCCAAAATCTATATGAATCAAATTCAAACTTTAATTTCTCTGTAATTTTTATACATATTTTTATTCTTCTTCAAATATTTCCTTTTTCTTTTATTTCTTCATCGACTAAGTCCAGTGTAAAGGTCCGAAACTTAAATAGAAATAAACTTATAACTTAAATATGGAAGCGAAATAATAGAGTTAGGGTTTACATTCTTTACACAATACTTTAGAATGCTAAATAAGATTACGAAAATGTCTCTTCTAAAAGAACAAACGAAAATTAAAAAAATAAACGAAAGTCAAATAACTAAGTAATCCTACGACGACCTTCACTAGTTTTTGAAGGGAGTTCGGGTGGTAAACTATTCACAACTCTCTTGTTGATCGAGATCTGAATCTTGATACTTTTGATCTGAAATAGTTAAAGAATGCATGAGTTACACTAGCTCAGTAAGAATATCACACTAATCACAGATATTGAAAACTGAAGATTGGTAAAAATCAGAAAAATAACAAATGGAGCCTTTAATTTAATATAAATTTATTTACTATAAAGAAAGTCATTTATTTTATATTTGTATAACAAGTCTTTTCTAACAATAACTTATGAAAACTCATATTCATGCATTCTAACTCTCATTTTTGGGGCAGTTTGGTCGTATTCCTGCAAAAAAAAATGTTAGGGGTCTCGTTAATCGAAAAATCATAGAAAACCGAACTCACCGATGAGGGACTTTCAAGTGCGACGGCTCTATCGGTTCTCCTTCGCAGCTGAGATTCTTTCTTCGGTCAACCCTCACAGAAAAAGATGTTGAACACAATGGCAAAAAATCATATGAAACGGGAATCGAAAAGAGGTTTATTGGAGAGGTTTTGGGACTTTGGTCACGGCAGCTCTACCAAGTTTCGCCTACAGTGTTGGCTCAACTACCATCCCTTTTACTCCGATTTGGCCATGAGGGTGCTCGGAATCAAGTTCTGAGTGGTTAAGAGAATTTTTACTTTTTTTGGCAGTCAGAGGTGGCTCTGGTGCGGCTGCGGTCGGCGATAAGCTCCCTTCTCCGGCGAATTGTTCTTCTTCTTTGGCAGTAAACTGGCGGATAGGTTTCGGGTTCGGTGTGATGCAAAATATTTATACTCACCTCGCATTAATCTAAGTCGTTCATTACATTTGATCTCAACCGTTCGATCATGTCTAAAGAGAAAACGAATCTGCACCATTGATTTGATCTCGATTATCTGATCGCATTTAAAGAGAGAATAAATTCAGGCCGTCAACGTGCACATGATCGATCTTTGGTCGTTCGATCGCGGGGCACGCGAATCGCCCTTGTGGCATCCCGCGTGGTACCGACGTCTACGTGCCTTGCCACAAGGTACAGTGTACCCCAATTCATCAGGGTTACTGACAGGTCAGTTCTACGTGGTAAATTTTTTTTTATTTGCACTTTAACTCCTAATTTTTTATTTTTCTTTCAAAAATACTCTCGAACCCAAATTTTTACCCATTTTTTTCAAAATTATTTTTAATTTCATCCCTAACATATTTTTTTACATAAATTCAACAAAAATTAAAATAGATTAATTTAAAAATAAATTTTTTATATATTTAAAATATTAAAATTAATTTCGAACCAAATTCTGAGTTTGGGTATTACATCCAGATTCATAACACTACTTTTATTGTAGCATAAAATAGCAATATTTCTTAGATAAGTATATATCATTTGTGGCGCATAACTAGACATGTAAATTGAGCTTACAAAGATAGATATTACATTATTAATATATGAGTTTATATTTCACCATTGGTTTCTAGATCTCACATGATTTATACCAATACCCAAATTTAAAACGTGTAATATTTTCAAAGTGAACTCCACTACCACATCAGCAGCTTTGTAAGCCTGTGTTCCATCTCTATTGAACCCATGTAGTGCATGTGTGGATATTTAGACATGATAAAAGAGCCACTATTTATCTCATGACTTCTAATTATATTAATTTTAAACAAATTAAATATCGAATTTTAAAAATATTACATACTAAGTATACTATAAATTGTAATTTTCACGTTAAAAAATTAAAAAAAAAAATATGGTATAAATATTTAGTCTACTGATATGATTTTTTTTTTGTATCGAACTTTCTAATTGGTTATTAAAACTTTTTTAAATAGTCACCATTATTATTTTTGTTTTCTTTACTAATGCTAAACAGAAGAAATGCCTTTTTATTAAATATTTAAGTAGGGATTTTTATCAAAAAAGAAAATCTTAGTTGTAAGAAGGACAATGGATTCATATTTTTATATCATTATATTCACATTTTCATAGGACCAACACCCTTTACATATAATTTAAATTTTTTATTTTCTTCCTCACTGTATATATAAATCTACATCGAATCTAGACGACATAGATATATTAGCTAAACACTCCTATTATAAGTATATATATATATATATAAACACAAGAATAATACTGCATCACAATTTTTGGGCAGATCATGTCGACTGCGCAGATATCTTCAAACCTTTTTAGGGGTATGGAGGCACTAGTTGAAGAGGTGAAAGAAGAAATGTTGCAGGACTTGATGGAGAATCCTCAACAGTTCATTGCAGCTTCTGCTTATGACACTGCATGGTTAGCCATGATTCAAGACCCTGACCATAGAGATAGTAAACCGACTCAACCCATGTTCCCTGGTTGTTTGAACTGGGTGCTCAACAACCAGACAGAAGAAGGGTTCTGGGGCGAGCGAGATGCTCATGGTAACCCCACCATTGAGTCTCTTACTGCAACTCTTGCCTGCATTCTTGCACTCCACAAATGGAATACTGGCAAATCCAATGTCTGGAAAGGTATATATATATATACACACACACACACCTAAGTTCATCTACGTGTATTTATATAAAGACATGCACACGTTATAACTGAATTATAATTTTATATAATATAATTGATTAATATTTGCAGGATCAGCATATATAGAGAAAAATGCAGAGAAGCTTATTGGGAAAATTTATGCGGGATACTGTCCTCGTTGGTTTGCCATTATTTTCCCTGGAATGATTGAAATTACACATTCAATTGGTCTGAGTCTTGCTTTTACTAGTAAATTCAGTCTACTAGTAATGGAGATGTTCTATAAACGACAAAAAATTCTCCACAGGTTCTAATACATTTCATTCAATTGCCTAATTCCACTATATAAATTTATATATATATATATATATATATACCCACACAAATGTTGAGTTTATATAACTTTTTAGTAATAATTTACAGTGAGAAATTAGATGAATACGAGGAGTATGATTATCCTCTATTATCATACTTGGAAGCATTACCCTGGACATATGAAATTAATAAAAAGGACTTGGTTAAGCAGTTGAGTGATGATGGATCTTTATTCCAATCGCCCGCGGCCACTGCAAAATTTTTTATGCTTACTGGGAACAAGAAGAGTTTAGCCTACTTGAAATCTCTTCTTCGAAATTCTTCTGATTACGGAGGTAAGCTTAATTCATTGGCTGTATTGTAGATTTAACTCGTTAGCTATGTTTCCCATGTGTTACTGTTAAGAAATTGCAGCGCCACCTGTTTATCCAATGGACGATGAGCTAATAAAGCTACGCATGGTTAGTCAATTACAAAGATTTGGATTAACTGAGCATTTCAAAAATGAAATTGAAAGAATTTTGAAACAAGTTTACAGGTAACTAATTAAACAATAAAGCATTTCTTATTTATTTATTTTTACTTTAAATTCACTTGTTAAAATAATAATTTTTATACATATATGGACTTTGAGGGAATATAATAATTAAATTAATTTGCATGCTTAATTTTGGATGTGGGGAAAAAAAAAAAAAAAAAAAAAACAGGAACTACAAGGATAAAGAATCAAATGTAATTGCAACGACAATGAGCTTAGTCGCTATGCAACTATACAAGGATTCGTTGGCGTTTAGAATACTACGGATGCAAGGGTACAACATATCATCACGTACGTTCTATTTATTATAATAAAATATTTAAAATAATAGTATTTATAATTAATGTTAATTTATAATTATATTATTGAAGAAATAAATTTTTACCTGTAAATATCTGTGTACCTACAGGAATATTTTGTTGGTTCTTAAATAAGAAAAAACTTCGGGACCATATTGAAAAAAATTATCAGAGTTTCTCCACCGTCATGCTTAGTGTTTATAGGGCAACAAATCTTATGTTTGCCGGAGAAGATGAAGTTGAGGATGCAAGATCATTTTCGAAAAAATTACTACACAAGACTCTACAAATTGCCTCATTGAATCAATTTAACTTTGACAGTGCAATCCCCAATTTTCATGCAACGGTAAATTTATTGTCACCCATCATGCATATGTTTGAAATTCAACATGATCAGGTACAACCCATAAAATACAAGCACTTAATATAATAACATGATTTATTATCATATTTATACTAACTCGTTACAGCTTGAGATTTTTTAATTTTAAATTTTTGTGATTTTTTTTATAATTGATTATCTTGTGGTTCAAACATCATTCAAAAAACTAAATAAAAAGTTGGTGAATTATCAAAGGAAAAATCATAAAGTTCAAAAACTGAAAAATCTTAAATCATAAGGAATCAAATTGAATCTCAAGTTGGGTGGCCATTTTAATTTATTGCTTACATATTTTTATGAATTAATTTTTTTATTAAAAAATCAAGCAGATTGAGTATGAACTGAGAAGTCCATGGATTGCTCGGTTGGATCATCTTGAACACAGAATGTGGATTGAACAGAAAGACTCGAATGCTTGCTGGATGGGCAAGGCATCCTTTCATAGGTTTGGATCTTTCTCTCTTGTCTTTACAGATAAATACATGCATAAATATATTTATGAACGTAAATTTATGGGTATTACTAATGTTATAAATAATAATTGCTAAAAACAGGTTATCAACTCTTCAAAACAACAAGCTTATCCAACTCGCTACAAAAAACTTCGAGTATCGACAATCGATATTCAAAAATGAACTCGATCATCATCTAAAAGGGTAAATAAATATCACAAAATATCTATGTATTTACTCAAATATATATTCAATTATTACCCCCAAAATAATATTTTTCTTTACTGGCGGTTTCAATTGTCGTGAAAAAGGTGGACAACAAAGTGGGGATTTGATAAAATGAGATTTGCTCGGGAGAAAACCACAGATTGCTACTTCGCTTTTGCGGCCTCCAATGCGCTAGACCATTACTCCAATGTACGAATCATTCTTACCAAGGCAGCAATCCTCATCACAGTTGCCGACGATTTTTTTGACATGGAAGGTTCTTTACATGACTTGCAAATCCTTGCTGATGCAGTTCAAAGGTGTATATATATATATATATATGTATGAATTAATTTTTTAAGAAATATTTTTGGGTTGATTAAATTGAAATAATAACATTATTATACATTATAAAATTCCAGATGGGATTCTAATGGCTTGACTGGCCACAGCAAGAAAATCTTCAATGCACTTGATGATCTTGTTACAGATTTTGCAGCAAAATATCTCCAATGCCAAGGGATTGATATAACCAACCATGTCCGGGATCTAGTAAGATTTAGTTTCTATGAACATATATAAATTTATGAGAATATTTTGTTTTTGACATGCCACATTTTATTGGCTAGTGGAGAGAAACATTCATGTCATGGCTGACAGAAGCTACATGGAGCAAGACCGGATGTGTACCATCCATGGATGAATACCTGCAAACTGGCATGATTTCCATTGCTGCACACACTTTAGTTCTTCCAGCTGCATGCTTCTTGAATCCAAGCTTACCTAATGAAATATTCAAGTCATTCTCTTATGAATATCAGACTCTTACCAAGTTAGTAATGTTGATATGTCGTTTGTTGAATGATACTCAAAGCTATCAGGTAATTGACTAATTAATGGGGTAATCAGTATAATATACATATACATAGCTATATAGTTCCAGAAGCATTATAATGTCTACTAATGGAGCTTACACCATTGCAGAGAGAACAGGAGCAAGGCAAGTTAAATTCAGTGTTGCTCCATATGAGAGAGAATCCAGATGTTAAGATTGAAGACTCTGTGTCATATGTTAAAGATATAATTGATAAAAAGAGCAAAGAGTTCCTTGAACACGTTTTAATGGACGATCTAAGTGACATGCCTAAATCATGCAAGCAACTCCATTTATCGATTTTCAAAGTGTTCCAAATGTTTTTCCACTCCTGCAATCGATTTGATACAGAGACGCACATAGACATTCTTCAAGACATCCAAAAAGCAATTTATCTTCCTCTAGCTGTTCAACCTTCAAAGCCATGGAAGCAGCAGTCTTTTCCTCGACTTTCTCATCATGTGAATTCTGGATCGAGGAAAGATTATCATCCAAGAATCAACTCTCGCATTGCTTTACCCTTCAAGTGTTGGCGTATAATAACAAAATATCTTTGCCCAAAAATTTCATTTGAATGCCTCTATTTTGTTGCAAAGCCTTTTAAACTTTTATTTTATTTAAAGAGTTTAAATCTTTGAAATTTTGAAATAAAATTTCAATTTGAAAGATGTACTAATTACAAAATCTTTAAAACGTTAATTTTGTTAAATTTAATATTTATTTCATATCTTATATATTTATGAAATTTTAGATTTAAAGATCACGTATATTCCTACATATATATATTGATGTAAATTTTATTTTACAAAAATTACGTTGCATAGCCATGTTAGAGTTCAAATAATATGAAAATAATGGTCTAACTTGGATTAACAATGAGGAATTAATTTAAACATTTTTTGAAATTAAAATTTTATTTAAAAAAGAAAAATAATAAAGTACTATTTAAATAAATACAAAGCATCGTACTCAAACATGTTAGACAATCCCAGTACACAATGGTGAAGATGCTAATTGATTGATTTGAATTCAAAATTCAAATTAATACAAATTTAATCCGATCTTTAGGTCAAATTTTTATTTTTATTTGATCTTAAGTTTAGTCTCGTTTGATATGGTATGGTCGAGTATTGAATCAGTGCTCACCGATATGTTATGCTAACTTCTCAATCTGGTGAAACAATGAAAATAAGAAATTTTTTTAAAAGATTTAAGAAAAAATTAAAGAAACACAATCAAATATTATTTACATAGTTAATTATTTTTAAGCTAAAAACAATAATTGTTGACATTATTAATTTGGTAGTTTTATAAACTATAAGTTATTAAAAATTATAGTTAAAAATTATAAAATTGACGTTGTCAATTTATCATATTCCCGATATATATCATGTTCTTAATCACAACATGCAGGATATAATCATTTTGCAAAAATATATAGAATTAACAAAATTTAAGATAAGATCATGAAAATAATATTTAATTAACAAATTTTAAAATGAGATTGTGAAAATAATATTAGCAGAGTATGGAAGATTAAAATGATAAAAAAAAATAAAAGAAAATTAATGGACAAAAACAGTAATTAAACTCGAATTAAAATATTTGTTTACTTTCTCATTCAATTGATTAATATCAATCCTAAAATAAATATAAAAAAAAAATCACTAATCCAATTTTAATATTAATAAGATTTCTAATTGTCTTTCTCAGTCTTCATATTTTTCTATACACGAATAATCATGAAATTTACAGATCTACCTTAATTGCTAGATATTACATTTCCTTTTATATTAGAATTGAAGAATATAAGTAATATTTAAAAATATTACATTCTTAGGAAAAAAAAAAAAGAAGAAAAATCTATATACTTTATAATAATTCTAATCACAGGAGATAGTATCAGAGATAGTTAAAAATCTCTTACTAATAATAAAAATTTCTTGAATTCTGTAAATCTTGAACAATGAAACCTACTCAAGCGAGATCTGGAGACATATTTATGAAAGAAGATCAACAAGATCTAACAAAAGACATCAAAAATAGGTGAGTCATCAAAGAAACCTTGATAGGTTTGAAAGCTTTTATTTCTCACTCTCTCTCTCTCTATTTTTTTACACGTCGATTAAATGAGCAAAAGACGTTTATATATATCATTAAGTAAAACAAGTAAACATACACATGCATCACATATAATTATTTCCATTAAACCCTAATAAATCAATAAACATATAATACATCGAAATCTTTTTTTAATGAGAATATGCACTTTTTTTTACGGCTCTTCTCTCGAGTTGGTTTAAGTTATTTTTTCAATATTCTTCTACAAGATGAAGAGTAGATGTTTCCAATTTCATCATGAATTAATGATTATGCAGTTGTCTACTGGGAAGTATCTTAATCTCTTATCCCTATGTGTTTGGTTTCGATGCTCTATTGTGCACCTCTCAAATTACATGGCAGTGTAATTCAATGTGTTTAGTGTAATTCAATGTGTTTAGTTCTTTTATAAAAGACAAGGTTAGCTACAATGTGTATTACAGTTTTGCTATCACAATGCAAATTAACAATCTACGAATACTTAACATTCAGATGATTCATGAGATATTTTTCCCAGTCAGTGCATAACTAATCTCATCATTGTTATATATTTTGCTTCTACTCAAGAATGTGACGTTATCCACTACTTTTTAAATTTCTAAGATATTAAGGAAGACTAAAAAAAAAATACAATATTCAATTATGGATCATCGTGTGTCTGAACAAACCTTTTAATAATTATTTCAAAAGGCATTAGTCTGCAACTCTAAATGGCACAAGTAGAACAGGTCTTGTCTTAGAGAGTGCTTAATATACTTTAAAATCTTATAGGCTGCATCTAGATGTTTATCTCTTGATTATTCTATGAATTAATTCAAAAATATGCACAAAATAAGATAAGTATAGTCTTGTGAGAATCAAGTACATAAGTCTCCCAATTAGCATTTTGTACATGCTATCATTGGAAATAGGAGTTCCATCTTCTTTGGATAATTTGAGATTTTGACAAAGCAGCAACCTTGAAGTCCTTCCACCCAAAGTTCCTGAATCTTACAACAAGTTCGAAGCATATTTTCGTTAGCAAGCATAAATCTCTCTCTTAGAACATGCCACCTTGATCCTAAAGAAATACTTTAACCTAGCTAACTGACCTAAATTAATCATTTAACTAATGATTTTGTCATCTTTTATCCTCTTCATGGTCTAGTACTTTATTTTTATTTTATATTAGAGGCTTTTTTATGATTAGTGCACTATTTATATATTATTGGGAATGAATGCATATAATCAAGAGGAAAGCCCTAAGATCACCTTTTTTGCAAGCTTTGTATATTCTTGTACATCAATTTTGTAGTGTATTTTTCTCCAATAATTTTACTATTTTTAGTACCCAATGTGATGATGATTGTTTAATTTTTTTTAAAATTTGCATAATTTAGGTCAATTAATAAAATGATAGTGTAACGACCCCGAAAATTTAAAAAGAAATGCATATAATAATTTGAGTGTGGAAGTGAAATAAATGTTAAGTTAACATCCCTTACACGATAACTCAACAGTACTAACAAATATCACGGAACAAAATCTCTGAAAGAAATACGAAAAATAGAAAAATAAAAGAAACTATAAAGTATCTAACATTTACTCGTAGCCTTCTTGCAGATCGAGCTCGAGAACCGGGTCCTCTTGATTTGAAATGGTTAAATAAGATATGAGCTACACTATCCCAGTAAGGACATTACAATATATCGTCATCACAGAAATAAAGGTTGATAGAAAACCAAAAACAATCAATGGAACACAAATTTTAAACTAATACATTCATTAAAATTAAAACCATTTTTCCTTTTTCTTACTCTTGGAGAACCTATGAAAACAACCTATAAAGATAATAACATCATACAGATCATAACTTCATGCACAATCAGTAACATAGAACAAATCATAAATTCATATTCATTAACAATAACTAATTATTACCGTTTCTCATTTTACCAGCCTACTAGTATCCATGGGGATCCATAGGGGTGTCCCCGCTACACGTGAACCCTTTTCATTAACAATCTTAATTTTAGGGCCATCCCCATACCCCGTCCGGTATAAGCACCAAGACATTAAACCTCAATACCATGTCCGGTACGAGGGTGAAGCAGGTCGTCCTCATACTCCGTCCGGTATGAGCGCTAAATGACCAAGTTTCCATACCCCGCCCGATATGAGACAACGTTCACGGTAGGGTTCTCTATGAACTTGGTCCGTCCATCATCTTTCAGGATATCTAGTGAGGCTGTCATCTTATCCATTTATCATATCACATCCCATTTCTATTTTTTCTTAGTCTCATTCACCAAATCAAACATAAATACATAAACAAGTAACGTGCATCCAACAATATAATCATATCTTATATTCTCAAAATCAAACAGTAGTGAAGTAAGCGGTGATACATACGTTTAAAACTATAGAATAGATAAATCAGATATCATGATGCATCTAAACTGTAAAATAAATCAAACAGGAATCGATAGAGAATAATGTCCGGTTCGGGCTCTATTAGCAATCGTAATTAATTATGCATATCTATTTAATTTGTACAAAATAAAGTATTATTATTTATTCAAACTTCAATTCCATGATAGAAAATAGGGTGAGGGGTCCCTACTTGATTCGACACCGAAAACTAGATGGTTACTGCGCCTCGGACGGTCCCTGGATTTCCTGAATTTTCATTCGAAAACTGAAACACGCTTACGGTACCTACAAGTGTCCCAAATAACCCAAAAATCAGACCCAGCACCTACTTGACCAATTTTGAAATTCCGGCACGGTGGCTCCGCCATGCTCCAGCGACAGTGGCTCCACCATGCTCCGGCGACGGTGGCTCCGCCATGCTCCAGCGGCTGAATTCAGCCGAACTTGTACCGGTTCCTGCGAGAAAATACACTTAGGGCCCTTGGTGGGCCGAAAAAATGCAGAAAACTGAAACTCACCGGCAGTGGAGCTCTCCGGTGCGGTGGCTCCTCTGGCTCACGTTGCGGTTGGGTGTTTTGCTTCGGTCAACCTATAGAGAAGAAAACGGTGGTCCCAACAGTAAAAAAATCACATCGAACGGGAATCGAGAAGGGCCTCATCAGAGGCATTTTCTGAAACACCCCGTGGTGGCGCCGCCTAGCTTCGGCGGCGTTTTTTGGCCAATCGGCCACTTCTTTCACTTTGATTTTACCATGGGTGGGTTTAAAATTGAATTTCATGCAAGAGGATAAATTTTTATCTCGTTTGGCAGTCAAAAATTGCTCCAATACAGCGGCGGTCGGCTCCCCGGCGGCTGGGCTGTCTTCTCCGGTGGGGGGCTCTGGCGGCTAGGGTTGGATGTGGATGGAGTTATTTATACTCATTCGCTTTTGATCTGGGCCGTCCATCGCTTTTAATCTGGACCGTCCGATCGCGATTAAATAGGGAGTGAATTTGAGCCGTTCATCACATTCAATCTGGCCATTCGTGCGCGATTCAATCTAGACCGTCCGTGCGCGATGCAATCTGAGTCGTCCATGCGTATTTTTGATCTGGGTCGTCCGTGCGCGCGGGAACGGTTCTCAACCGTTCGATCATGCGCACGCGGATTGCCCACGTGACTCCTCCCGCGTCAACGCCTCTGCCACTTGGCATGTCCTGGTTGGTCGGGGCTGTTGACCGGGTAGCTGATGTGGCGTAACTTTTTTAAATTGCGTTTTGACCTCCGATTTCTGATTTTTCTTTCAAAAATATCTCCATAACCCAAATTTTCACACTTTTTCTCTAAAATTATTTTCAATTAAATCCCTAACCAATTTTTACCATTATTATTATTATTATTATTAAATTAATTAAATTTAAATAAATTAAATTAAAATCATATAAATAATAATTATATTTATATAAAAAATAATAATAATTAATAAAAATAAAAATAATGAAATGTTGAGTGTTATGTTACAAATAGACTAATAGATTATAAATAGTAAAGTAAGAGGTGACCAACTTCTAAGTTGATTGGACTTGGATGCCTAACACTTTCCTAAGCTCTCTACCTAACATCTAATATTCGTAATTGGGAATAATAATTAGGCCTTTCTACCTAACATCTAATATTAGTAATTGGGAATAATAATTAGGCCTTCTTGCAAGAAATTTAGTTATGTAATCCCAGTTTTATTTTTGCATTTTAATCAAACAGTGCATCTTTAATCTTCTATAAGTTTGCTTATAGGCTTCTCCATATTCTTTAGGGCCTTGATCTAATGATGACTTAGTCACAAAATAGGAAATGTGTATTTAGAATTACTCTTAACATCACCATGAGTCGTTTGGTAGTGGTGTGTGCACAAAAAATTTAAGTTACATATAATGACAATAGCCATAGAGATTAGAGCGATAACACAATCTGAGAACACATATAACATTAAGTACTACTTAAAAAGATAAGATACATTAGATGTTTACTTAATAAGAACATAATAATAATTGTTATATCATTAAGAATTAAAAATTAGCAAATTTAAAATGCATTAATCAATAATTGGTTTTACATAAATGTAAGTCATGAATGTCGTAGAGAAAAAAATAATAACGAACTCTCAAGGGACCTCATTAAGCCGTCAATGACAAGATAGTTTAAAATTTTAATCATGAGTATAAACTCTCTTTATGGATGAAAATTGTCATTCTAAGAACTAATTAAATTTGGACTTCAACAACAATAAAATTTTATTGCTCAAACTTGCAAAGTGCAGTCTAATGAAATGCGTATATTAGGATGACAGCGAATTTGTCGATGTCTGTCGTGGTGGATTTCTCAATATCTTCTTCATTGCTCTTTTCCTTGAGGCGAATATACATGGTCGAGTACAATGGTTAACTTTCTAGATGAGGGTAATGTCCGAAATTTGGAATTAACAAATTAAAATGTATTAATTAGAAATTACTTTTAATTTATTAAAATTCGTATATTTTAACATATATTAGTGACATAGATAGTTTATAAAGAAAAACATATATATGTTATAATTTTAAAATATCCAAAAATCAAATTTAAAATTCCATTTCTCTACAATTTTAATACGGTTATTTTCTAATCTTCTTCAAACACTTCCTTCTTTGTCTATTTCTTTAAAATCACGTTTAAATTATTGACGTTTTCTTGTATGGTAGTCATAGTAGTGTTTTTTCAAATAAGTAGGTATAATTTGTAATGTATAAATAAACACGTAATATCGAATACCATCATGTAAGGTAGATGTCCTTTAATTGCAAGATTATAGTATGAAAGTGAACTTACATAGTATAGATGTTTCAACATTAATAATTAAGTTCATTTCTCACCATTGATCTCTTGGTTCCGCACGAATTTAATACATGTAATATTTTCAAAGTGAACCCCACTTCTATGTCAGCAGCTTTGTAAGCTTGTATTCCATCCCTATCGATCCCACATGGTGCATGTGCTCAAATTCAGACGTGATAAAAGAGCCGGCATTTATCATGTGATTTCTAAGTCCCACGCCAAGAACTCACCAGCCTCTTTTACTTCTTTTTACCTTGGGGTGGATAGAAAATTGAATTAATTTTTTTTATCATTAATTAATTATATGAAATTATGATTATATTAATCTTGAATAAATTAATATAAAACTTTAAAAATAATTAAATATTAAACAGAAGAAACTTCATCTAATTTTATTTTTATTAAAAATCTAAATAATAATTTTTATTCAAAATAATTAAAAAGAAAAAAGAAAATCAAAATAATGGTAGGTCAATATCATGAACGGTAGGGTTTCTCTTTTCATTGGACCATCACCCTTTGCCGAACACTAGATATATAAAATCTATATCAAATCTAGACTAAAAGGAAATACTAGTCGAACACTCTTATAACTATATATATATATATATACACAAGAATATAAACAATACTTGGGTATATCATGTCGACTGTTGAGATATCTTCACGTCTCTTTAGAGATATTCAGGTGTTGATTAAGGAGGTAAAAGAAAAAATATTGCAAGACTTGATGGAGAATCCTCACAGGTTCATTGCACCTTCTGCTTATGACACTGCATGGTTAGCCATGATTCAAAACCATGAAGATGGTGAATTGGCTAGACCCATGTTCACTGGTTGTTTGAACTGGGTGCTCAACAACCAGACAGAAGAAGGGTTTTGGGGCGAGTGCGATGCTCATGGTGACCCCACTATTGAGTCTCTTACTGCAACTCTTGCTTGCATTCTTGCACTCAACAAATGGAATATTGGTAAATCCAATATCCGGAAAGGTATGTATCTCCATTCTCTAAGTTCATCTATACATTATAACTAAATTATGATTTTATATAATATAATTAATCAATATTTTGCAGGGTTAGTTTATTTAGAGAAAAATGCAGAGAAACTTATCGGAAACATTTATAAGAGATATTGTCCTCGTTGGTTTGCCATTATTTTTCCTGGAATGGTCGAAATTGCACATTCATTTGGTTTGCGTCTGACTTTTAGTAATAAACTGAGTGTCGCAGTAACGGAGATGTTCTATAAACGACAACAAATTCTCGACAGGTTCTCATGCATTTCATTCAATTCCCTAATTCTACAATATATATGTATATATACGGGCTGAGTATAAATAATTTTTTCTTAATAATTTACAGTGAGAAATTAATAGAATGCGAGCAGTACGGCTATCCTCTATTGTCATACTTAGAAGCATTGCCTTGGACATATGAAATTAATCAAAAAGACATGGTTAAGCAACTAAGTGATGATGGATCGTTATTCCAATCACCCGCTGCCACTGCAAAGTTTTTTATGCTTACTGGGAACAAGAAGACTTTAGCTTACTTAAAATCTCTTCTTCAGAATTCTTCTGATTATGGAGGTAAGCTTAATCTGTTGTTGCATGGTAGATTCAAATAGTTAACTGTGTATTACTGTTAAAAATTTGCAGTGTCATCTGTTTATCCAACGGACGATGAGCTAATAAAGCTTTGCATGATTAATCAATTACAAAGATTTGGATTAACTGAGCATTTCAAAGATGAGATAGAAAGAATTTTGGAACAAGTTTTCAGGTAACTAATTAAGTAACAAAGCATTTCTTATTTATTTTTTTCGACCTTAAATCCACTTGTTGTTATAATAATGTGGACTTTGAGGGGATATGCTAATTAAATCAATTTACAAGAGTGCTTAATTTTTTATGGGGGTGGGGAGGGCGACGGACAGGAACAACAAGGATAAAGAATCAAAGTTAATTATACCGAAAATGAGCTCAATCGGAACGCAACTATACAAGGACTCGTTGGCTTTTAGAATACTACGGATGCAGGGGTATAATGTATCACCACGTATGTTCTATTTATTATGATCAAACGTTTAAAATAATAATACTTATAACTAATATCATATCTTTTATTTATAATAATATTATTAAAAAATATATATTTTTACTTCTAAATATCTGTGTACCTACAGGGATGTTTTGTTGGTTCTTAAATGACAAAAAACTTCGGAACCATGTGGAAGAAAATTGTCAAGACTTCTCCTCCATCATGCTTAATGTTTATAGGGCAACGGATCTTATGTTTACCGGGGAATATGAAGTTGAGGATGCAAGATCATTTTCAAAAAAGCTGCTACACAAGACTCTGCAAATTACCTCTTCCAATCAATTTAATTTTGACCATGCAATCCCCAATTTTCACACAATGGTAAATTTATTGTCACCAGCCACGCATATTTAAGTTCAACACGATTACATATAACTCATATTATACATAAAATATGTATATAGACGTAATATACTCATATGATTAACTGTCATTATATATATTGACTTTTTCAAGATCAAAACATGTTTTTGTCTGAGAACGCGTGGTTCCAAAATAAAGTTAGGAAAAGAAATATCCATATGAATATGTAGCAAAGAAGAAACAATATGTACAAATGAACAAATTTCAAGTTGGGTGGCCATTTTAATTTATTGTTCATATATTTTTATGAATTAATTTTTTTATTAAAAAATCAAGCAGATTGAGTATGAACTGAGAAGTCCATGGATTGCTCGGTTGGATCATCTTGAACACAGAATGTGGATTGAACAGAAAGATTCGAACGCTTGCTGGATGGGCAAGGCATCCTTTCATAGGTTTGGATCTTTCTCTCTTGTCTTTACAGATAAATACATGCATAAATATATTTATGAACGTAAATTTATGGGTATTACTAATGTTATAAATAATAATTGCTAAAAACAGGTTATCAAATCTTCAAAACAACAAGCTTATCCAACTCGCTACAAAAAACTTCGAGTATCGACAATCAGTATACAAAAATGAACTCGATCATCAGCTAAAAAGGTAAATAAATATCACAAAATATCTACGTATTTACTCAAATATATATTCAATTATCATCCCATAAGAATGTTTTTCTTTACTGGCGGTTTCCATTGTCGTGAAAAAGGTGGACAACAAAGTGGGGATTTGATAAAATGAGATTTGCTCGGGAGAAAACCACAGATTGCTACTTCGCTTTTGCAGCCTCCAATGCGCTAGACCATTACTCCAATGTACGAATCATTCTTACCAAGGCAGCAATCCTCATCACAGTTGCCGACGATTTTTTTGACATGGAAGGTTCTTTACATGACTTGCAAATCCTTGCTGATGCAGTTCAAAGGTGTATATATATATATATATATGTATGAATTAATTTTTTAAGAAATATTTTTGGGTTGACTAGATTGAAATAATAACATTATTATACATTATAAAATTCCAGATGGGATTCTAATGGCTTGACTGGCCACAAGAAGAAAATCTTCAATGCACTTGATGATATTGTTACAGATTTTGCAGCAAAATATCTCCAATACCAAGGGATTGATATAACCAACCATGTCCGGGATCTAGTAAGATTTAGTTTCTATGAACATATATAAATTTATGAGAATATTTTGTTTTTGACATGCCACATTTTATTGGCTAGTGGAGAGAAACATTCATGTCATGGCTGACAGAAGCTACATGGAGCAAGACCGGATGTGTACCATCCATGGATGAATACCTGCAAACTGGCATGATTTCCATTGCTGCACACACTTTAGTTCTTCCAGCTGCATGCTTCTTGAATCCAAGCTTACCTAATGAAATATTCAAGTCATTCTCTTATGAATATCAGACTCTTACCAAGTTAGTCATGTTGATATGTCGTTTGTTGAATGATACTCAAAGCTATCAGGTAATTGACTAATTAATGGGTTAATCACTATAATATACATATACATAGATATATAGTTCCAGAAGCATTATAATGTCTACTAATGGAGCTTACACCATTGCAGAAAGAACAGGAGCAAGGCAAGTTAAATTCAGTGTTGCTCCATATGAGAGAGAATCCAGATGTTAAGATTGAAGACTCTGTGGCATATGTTAAAGATATAATTGATAAAAAGAGCAAAGAGTTACTTGAGCATGTTTTAATGGACGATCTAAGTGACATGCCTAAATCATGCAAGCAACTCCATTTATCGATTTTCAAAGTGTTTCAAATGTTTTTCCACTCCTGCAATCGATTCAATACAGATACGCACATAGACATTCTTCAAGACGTCCAAAAAGCAATTTATCTTCCTCTAGCTGTTCAACCTTCAAAGCCATGGAAGCAGCAGTCTTTTCCTCAACTTCCTCACCATGCGAGTTCTGGATTGAAGAAAGATTATCAGCTAAGAATCAACTCTCGCGTTGCTTCACCCTTCAAACAATACCATAACAGCAGGATAAATATTGTTGCTACGCACCAGATTTCTAAGCCGCCTCTTCAAGTGTTTGCTTATAATAACAAAATGGCCTCTTCAATACAGATTCCTCTGTTTGCTATGTATGTGTGATATAGGCAGTTGTATTATTGGACGTGTTTTTAATATTTTAACATTTTATTAATACATATATAACGTTTATAATAATAGATGGTATGTGTTTAATAACTAAGTAAATTACACATAACGTTTTTGTATGTATATTAATTTCATTTATATGATTGCTCTCTACAGCCTAAACATATAATTACGTAATTATACATAACTGTTGTTGATGGTTGATAGATATATTTCGGATAATAATATTTTGTAGATAATTAATATATTATGTGCACATTTTGGTGAATTTATTATTATATTAATATCATGCATGTGCAGTAATTAAAATTAATTATATCGTTAAAACATATAAAAGCTGATCATTAGTATATTAACAGAATAATTTATTCTTTTAAATGTTATAAGTAATTTTTATGAAAATATTAAATGATTTTTATTATATGATATATAAATTAAAGCTGATAAGATTAAAATGTTTTGAAGGCCTTCTCCTTCTATACTACCTCCAATGGCTACTCATATCGTGAAGAAGGTGGAGAGATTCCATGGAGAAAATCTGAGAAGAAGACAAGTGAATCGCTCGGTTTGAAGCTTGGCACGGCGTGGCCGGCACCTCTAAAGGTGGCAAATGTTAAGCCTTTGTATTCTTGAAACCATCCACTCACCTGCTCCAAAAATCTAATATTTCAAAACTTCATCTCTAATTTGCAAATTAGTTCTTTGATATACATATATAAATATATATATATATAAAAGTATTAAATTATTTCTTAAAATTTAATGTTAATATTTTCTTGGATACAATTAAGTTTTAAAGTTTTATATTTGTTATAAAAATTTAGTTTTCAGCCATTACCTGATTCTCGTGGTACCAGGGTCTCCATGCCATTTTAACGGGTAAACCTAGTGAATTTAAGCTATATCTTGTTGCCAGTACAGGAACCCTTCCATCTGTATCTCCACTGGCCAACACCATTAAGCATTTGGTCTCCATAAACCTATATATATATATATGTAGAATGTGTAAAGATAGTTACAACATATATTTACCTGTAAACCCATATTCTAACTCCAGCCTCAATAAGTTTCTTGTATGCGGGAAGAACAGAAGTTTTTGAATCTGACCAGTTCTCATATATAGTGGAACTGCAATTGAGGTTTTTTGCGGGTAAATTTCTCATCATTAAAACACACTGCAAATTATTTTTGCACTAATATCTCCTAATTAAAAAACACATATATACATATATATATATATATATACATATAAATATAAGATAACAACAATGCATAACGTACTTGCAGATGCTCCAGCTCCTAAGGTGGTGACCATCGCTAACATGCAGAGCTCTCTGAACATCTAATCTGTTGTAAAAGATTTTTGCATATTGATCGAGACATGGATCAAAGTTACCAGCACTCATTATCCTCGGCAACTGCCAAAATGAAATTGAACCTTGGGTCATCACTTATATATACATGGTGGAATATATATATTTATATATATATACTGGTATATACATTATCCTTAAAAGAAAAATTAACTTCTGACCATGTTGGATGAGCTTTTGATCATGACTTGAGGCATTTTGTTATGACATGAATTTGTTGTATTAGCAAGGCATAGTGAGGTGTAGAGGCTGTAAATATCAATCTCCTTGTACTGTTTGAGTACTTCATCGACAGCTTCACTACAATTCTTATTGTCCCATGTATTATTGCTACTAAAATCACAGTTTTCTTGTATTGTTCTGTGAGTTTCATCTGATATTACAGCATGGCTCCAAGCATAATCCACAAAACCTCTCCAATCCTCAGCATTTGATGTTTCTGGATTACCTAACTGCACCCACCAAAGTAAATATATACATGTATTATATAGGGCATATAAGCATTGGCATTTACAATCTGAACCATACTTATGTTGGAAAAAGATTTTAAGAGATATCGTTAATTATGAATAATACTTTGTTGAAAATTAGGGAAATAAAAAGGAAAGAGTAATAAAAATACTCAATTTTTTCAACTTATAAAAAAATTTTCAAGTACGCCACTGATATATAATTATTAACACAATTTTTAAAATTCTAAATAAATGTATTATTATTAAGTTTAATGAATCATAATTACATTTAAAACATAAATTATATAGAAAAACTCAAAAGACACATATTTAAGTTTAATATGTAAATCATCTAAAAATATATATATATCTATAACTTTTAATTTTTTAATAACATAAAAAGTTTAAACATATTGAAATTTATAAATTATTATTTTTAATAACTTACATGTCTGTATACACAAATATATTTATATTAACTAAAATGATATGTCTCTTCTTTTCTAAAAAGTTATACATTCAAATCAAATTGTACTTCTGTATCTTATTATTTGCAAGTTATATTTAATTATATTGTAATGTGTACGTATGTAGCTCATGAATGTATGAGTTTATACTAACAAAAAAAATATATGTGTACTCATATAGATGCAAAAATGGAACATTTCTGGACTCAATTCAATTCGAAAATCTAACGAAATGGTTGCCACTGTTAAAAATGCACCAATTACAATTTTTTGAAAGAGTATAGATAGATATAAATACCAAGATACCCTTGAGACGAATATAAAGGGAAGGATCCTTGTTCTTGTCATAGATGAGTTCAGCCAGTTGCGGAATATACTTTCCTGCAAATTACATACATATCCATTAAAGAATGAATATGAGACATAACTAAATCAAAATATTGAAGAGAAATTAAATTACCTGCGTAGCTCTCCCCAGCAATGTAAAACGTTTGATTCCTATACGAAGGGAATTTCAGGAACCATTTGTGCAGGAACGAATAAGAATCATTCGCTAAAGAAGTACATATAGGAACAAAATTTTGAAAAAAAACAAAAATTAGAAATGTACCTGTGGATAAATATATATATATATATATATGTATAACATATGTTGATAACATGCATAGATGTTTCATTCATATATGCATTTAGTGAAGAAATAGTCTATCTGATATGCAGAAATCAGCATGTAGGCATAAAGTTAATCAATACACCCAGTATTTTTGCATATGTATATGTTGATCATAAATAAATGAGCATCAAAGGAAGCTCCGTGGATGAGTGAACTTAGAGAGAGAAAGTTGATAAGAGAGAGAGAGACAATAAAACAGAGTAAGATTATGCGATATCCTCTGTTTTGCTGTTTTCACATGGATTATATTTTTTGGAGAAGAAAACTATATTTCTTCTTATTTCATTCTTATATATATAAGAATGCAAAAATGATGGAAACAGATTACATCAACTAAGTGATAAGATCAAAAAAACCGAAATCCATGCATACACGTTGCATGTTTGCATATCCAACCGTGAAACAATTTCACAGTTGATTTGAATTTAAATTTGAAACTTAAGCAAATAAAAAATTGTTAAATTTAACACTCTCCCTTAATGATTTTTCCACCAATCCCCATCTTTTTTCGCAATTCCTCAAACTTAGCTTTAGACAGGGGTTTGGTTAGAATGTCCGTAAGTTGACCATCATTGGAGCAATGTATAAGCTTGATTTCTTGATTTCTCTCAGCCTCACGTATAGCATGGTACTTAACGTTGATGTGTTTAGTTCTCCCGTGCATCACAGGATTTTTCACAATGACATTTGTTGATTTGTTATCTACATACAACACTGTAGGTCCTTGTTTGTCCAGCTTTACGTCATCGAACACTTTCCTCAACCAAATTGCTTGGTTAGCTGCTGTAGTTGTAGCGACATACTCAGCCTCAGTCGTGGACTGTGCCACAATATCTTGCTTCTTAGATACCCATAAGAAGGCATCGGAGCTAATTTTGAACAAGTACCCACTTGTGCTACGTGCACCTTCCATGCTTCCTACCCAATCACTGTTACTGTAGCCAACCAATCCACTCTTAGCTCTTGCTTTGTATTGAACATCAAAATTACAGGTTCCTTTCAAGTACCTAAGCACATGTTTATTAGCTTGTAAATGTGATTTCCTCGATAAAGCCATGTATCTTGAAAGCAAGCTTACTGCAAATAGAACGCTTGGTCTAGAAGCCGTGAGATACAGGGGGCTCCCAATCAGACTTCTGTAATTTCACTCATCAACTTTGCTACCTTCCTCGTCCTTTGACAACTTCAAGTTGGACACCAGTGGTGTAGGTACTGATTTACAGTGATCTATGTTGAATTTATTCAGGATCTCTTTGGCATACTTTCCTTGCGAAAGGAAAATACCCAAGCTGCTTTGATGAATTTTCATTCCCAGGAAGTAAGTAGCCTCCCCGAGATCAGACATCTTGAATTCCTTTTTCAATTTTAGCTTGAACTCCAACATCTTTTTTTTTTGTCTGTCACCAGTATATCATCAACATATATTGCAGTAATTAACCTATCTTCTTTTCTATTCTCGTACAGTGTAGTCTCTTTGCTACTTCTCTCAAACCCACAGAAAAGTAAATATGTATCTAACTTATCATACCAAGCTCGTGGAGCCTATTTGAGGCCATATAAGGCCTTGTGAAGAAGGTAGACATGCTTCTCCTTTCCTGGCTGAATGAATCCTGGTTGCTGCTCTACATAGATTTCTTCATTCAGCTTACTGTTCAAGAAGGTCGACTTTACATCCAAATGCATCACACTCCATCTAAATTGAGCTGTCATGCCCAGCATGAGTCTAATTGTTTCATGTCTGGCCACAGGAGCAAAAGTCTCTGTGTAGTCGATTTCAGGAAGTTGGGAGTACCTTTTTGCCACAAGCCGTGTCTTGTGCTTGTTTGTTGTCCCGTCCGGATTTAGTTTCACCTTGAACACCCACTTGACTCTAATAGGATTTTTGTCTGCATTTGATTTTACCAAAGACCAGGTATTATTCTTCTCGATCATCCTGATTTCCTCTTCCATGGCAAGCTTTCACTCTTGCTGCTTAAATGCTTCCTCAACAGAGGAAGGTTCCTTTGAAGCAAAGTTGCACCTTTCATAGATGTTAGCTAAGCTTTTCATTTTTGTTCTCCCTTCTAGTTCATCTTCTTCATCTTCATCATCTTCTTCCTCAGCCTGAGTTAGGTTTAATACTGACAGAGATCTTCTTCCTTCTTCCACTGTCACACAGTCTGGTTCGACCTTCTGCTTCTCCCAATTCCAGTAGCTCCTTTCTTCACTATAACATCCCTTCGAATTATAAGCTTGTTTATTTTCAAGCTTAGAATTCGATAGGTCTTTACTTCAGTACTGTAACCCAAAAATACTCACAATTCAACCTTCTCTTCTAACTTTGATCTCTTGTTATCTGAGATATGGCAGTAGCATACGGAGCCAAACACCTTTAGGTACTTAGTCGATGGTTTGATGCCGCTCCAGGCCTCTACAAGTGTCATCTCCTTCACAGCCTTTATAGGCAGCATGTTAAGCAGGAACACGACAGTGTTTACTGCCTCAGCCCACAAAGCTTTAGGCAAGTGCTTGTGAGCAAGCATGCTTCTTGCCATCTCCACAATGGTTCTGTTCTTCCTCTCTCAGACACCATTCTGTTAAGGTGAATATGGTGCCGTAAGCTGCCTTTTGATTCCATTCTGAAAACAAAAGTTCTTGAATTCTCTGGAATTGAATTCAAGGTCATTATCTGTCCTTAGGCACTTCAGCAAACAACCACTTTCCTTCTCTGCCATAGTCTTAAACTTTTTGAATTTACCGAAGATTTAAGCTTTATTCTGCAGGAAACAAACCCAAATCATCCTTGAAAAATCATCTATGAACAAACCAAAATACCTGCATCCGCTCTTGGAGTTTTCTGTCATCGGACCACAGATGTCGGAGTGTATGAGTGCTAGCCTCTCTTCTGCTCTCCAATCTATTCGCGAAGGGAAAGAATTCCTTACCATCTTCCCCATCTGGTAAGCACCACATACTGACTCAGTGATTGTAATGTTTGGGAAGTCCTCGGTTAGGCATCCCTTCTGCAGTTGTTGTAGTCTTGCCGCATGAAAATGCCCAAGGGGGTTGTGCCATATCTCACTTTCTGTAACAGTGGCAACACTGGCCTTCTCGACTACTTCTCTGAGTTTCAATGAATAGACTTGATCTTTTTTGTGGATGAAGGCAACAATCTATCCGCAGGATCATATATCCTGTAGTCATTATCCTTGAATGCAACTGAGTAGCCTCGATCAGTCATCTGATTCATACTCAAGAGATTCTGTGAGAGGGTATGAACAAAATTCACATCAGTGATATGCTTCCTACCTTCTCTGGTTTCAATGGCTATGTAACCTTTGCCCTTGATGGTTTCCAACATACCATTTCCAACTCGTACTTGGCCTGTGACTATTTTGTCAAGTGACACGAACAGGGCCTCATCCTTGCATATGTGGGAGGTGCACCCACTGTCTACCACCCAGAGGGTATCGTCCTCCACTGACTGATCACTTGAAGCAACGAGAATTGTAGTGCGTTGCTCACTGGACACCTCGGTGACATTGGCATGTCGTAGTTCCTACTTTGGTTGCGATCCTTCTTGTTTCTGTTTTTGTCTGCAGAATTTCTCCTTATGACCAAGCCTTTTACAGAAGTTGCACTGAACGGTTTTCTTTCCCTTGTACCAACACTCATTTTCAGGGTGATTTATCAAGGAACAAATGTTGCACTGAGGATATTTCTTTTGCTTACTGGAATTTTGATTTCCAGTTAAATTCCCTTCACTCCTTCTCCCTTGATTCTGTGTTGAAAAGTTTCCTTTAATCTGTGTTGAAATTAAGACTCCCTCGGTGTGTTGTCAAACATGCATATTTACCCGCTGCTCACTGGATTGAAGCTTGTTTATTAGCTCAGCCGAGGAGATCGATTCAATGTCGGCAAATTCCTCCAAGGCTGAGATTTTAAACTCGAATTTAGGAGGTAAGCTGATAAGAATCTATTCTACTACCCTTGATTCCAGAAAATCCTCCCCAAGCAGCCTCATTTTATTTACCATATCCGAGAGTTTAGAGGCATAGTCCTTCACTGTTTTATTTTCTTGCATTCTGAGTAATGCAAACTCACTCTTCAGTATCAAGATTTTTAACTTCCTGCTTCTGACTCCTCCATTGAACTCTTCCTTCAATTTCTCCCAAGCAGCCTTTGCTAATTCAAAGTTCATAATCATTGAAAATACCCTATCCGAGACAGCCGAGAAAAGGCAAGCAATAGCCTTTGGTTTCTTGGCCTTGTTTTCCTCGTGCCTTCTGATTTGGTTTAGAGTGGCAGTGTCCCCTAGTGGAGGGGGATCACTGTCATCCATAATTACATCCTACAGACTTAAGGCTTTCAGATAGGCTCTCATTTTGATTGCCCATACATGGTAATTTTCTCCGCTGAAGTGTGGGGGAGGTGAGTTTCCAGTGGATGTCATCGGGTTTTTTGAGGGTATGTTAATTTTCTGGTCCCTTAAGAACCTGACTCTGATACCAATTGTTGATCGTAAGTAAGTGAGCGTCAAAGGAAGCTCTATGGATGAACGAACTTAGAGAGAGAAAGTTGATGAGAGAGAGAGACAGCAGCAAAACAGAGTAAGGTTATGCGATATTCTCTGTTTTCCTGTTTTTAGATGAATTGTATTTTTTGGAGAAGAAAACTATATTTCTTCTTATTTCATTCTTATATATATAAGAATGTAAAAATGATAGAAACATATTACATCAATTAAGTAATAAGATCAAAAAAACCGAAATCTATATATACATGTTGTATGTTTGCGTATCCAACCGTGAAACAATTTCACGATTGATTTGAATTTAAATTTAAAACTTAAGCAGATAAAAAATCGTTAAATTTAACTTTATATATATAATATATATATATATAACCCACCTGTAAAGTCATCACCTAAATTTGTATAATCGGTAGATGTATTTGAGTATGAAAAGCCAGTCCCAATTGGAGATTCTAGGAATAATATATTGGCTTCTGCAGACATTAAAAAATTAATACTTAATTTGATATTACGTCAGATGGAGAACTATAAAAGCAACCATTGTACTAATTTTGGAGAATTCGTATGTGTGTGCGTATATATATATATAAAAAAATGTATATATATATATATATGTATAACCTTTATTCCATGAGTAAGGATTGAATTTAATTCCCTCTCCATCAGTACCCACTAGAAAGGGACCAATCTCCTGTGTTGCTCCATATCCTACAGAAGAACACCCAGGACCTGCAACAATATGGAGAAAACTTTTGATCATCATATTTACAGAAAATCATTTAGAATTTAATTTTTTTTTTTAAAAAAACACTAATTGGTTTTTCAATGAGAATAAATCAGACCAATTGGAATCAAGAAAACCATAAATAAAAAGGAAAACCCACAAATCAGTAAAACCCTAGATATATAGCATATAAGTTTCATTCATTTCCCATTAAGCCAAAAAATTTCATCATCCAAAATGAGATATTACATTATATGCATATGTATATATATATATATAAACAAGCATATAGTCACTTACCTCCATTAAGCCAAAGAACCAAGGGTTTATCATCTGGGTGAGTAGCAGCCTCGTAGAACCAGTAAAAAAGTGCCCTACCATTTTTCTCATCCACTGTAACATAGCCAGCGTAATGCTTAAACTTTACATGAGGCTGGCCAGGCAAGTTAGTCACAAGATCTTCACTTGCCCATGTGAGAGTTGTCAAAGCCAAGCTCAACAAAACTCTCATCTTCATTAAAACATGCATTCTGTAACAGAGTCTTCTACAAGAAGAAGAAGAAGAAGAAGAAGAAGAAGAATGAGGAGGAGAAGAACCACATCTACATTTATAGCTATTAATTCTTGGAATAAAAACTGATCATGTTTTAATTTTTTGAGCAGATAAAATCTGATTAATTCAATGCATGCACTGGTTAAGATATGCATTAATAGATGCGAAAGAAGACAAACTACTCTAATGATGGAGTCTAATAAAGTATTATATCATTCTATTAATTATTTGATATAAATATGGTTAATTTATATTCATTATACCAAAAAAACAAAAAAAAAAATTCTAATAGTGTGTGTGTATATATATATATATATATAAAATTTGGTATAAGTCTTATTTCATGTAGCTACATCATTAATAAAATATTTATTATTTCTAAAATTAATTTATTATTTTTCAATTTATATATTTTATTAATTATCTACTTAATAAATTTTTATTTTATTAATAACTCTCAAGGTAAGTTTTCATTTTCTTAAAAAATGAATGGGTAATTTACATTCAATTTAAAAAGTATTTAATAAATACTTTAGGCTTGTTTGGAAAAAATCAGAAAATAGTTTATGACTTTACAATTTAGGATTAAAAAATGAATTAAGTTAAAATTAATGCAAAATCAAATTTTAATTAAATGATTGCTTTAATCTCCTTCAAATTAAGTTGAAATAATTGAAAGTTGAAGTAATAAATTTTGAATTATGAATTTTGAACCCATCATCTTTATCTCCTTGTGTTCTTACTCTCCAACAACAAAGCAAAGTAAAATAGAACCCTAATCTACTCCGAAAGAAAGCACAATAGTAGTTCCATTTGGAGATGTATTTGATGCCATGCTGCACCAGAATGTCGATCTTAGTTATCACGCAAGTCGAACCTGTAATGTTCATGGCCAATGCAGCACTCATGCTTTCCAACAGTCATTATTCCTCAACTCTAGCTCGGCAACCAACGCCATATTGTCGATCATATGCATTCCGAAGACAAAGCATTTCGTAGGATCTTCGTATTTGTTTCAAAGTATACTTTCGTATGAGTATTTGACTAGAGAAAGGTAATGGGAAGAAAACCAGTACGGGGAGATTTGGTCTCAAGAAATGAGGAGTCTGCTGAAGAGAAGGAAGTAATATACTTTTCTTATGTTTGAATTAAGGTTCTTAAAAGAAATATAATATTTATATATATATATATGTCTTTTGTAGTTTAATGTATTCTTGTTACGATTTAAGTATATTCAGCTCATTATCAATAACTAGTAACTATACATTTATAAATTAAATATTAACTTTAAAATGTTATTCTTTAAATATCAATATTTTAATTAACGACTAAATAAATTAGTGCTAATTAATATTATGAGCCTAATCTCGTAACATTTTCTGATAAACAGTACAAACCACTCTTGATCTTCAAACTCTAGCTCGCTGTAATTTCAAACTGATGATTCTTTTTACTCTCTTCAATGATTTATTTACTTACAAATCACGTTAAGCAAGCGTAATATTATAAGTAAAGTTCATTTGATCCGAACATGGTATAATTAAACCATAGATCTGCACGAGTTTCTTTGAAAATATTCGACCATCCAAGAGATATAGAGATTATGAGCACCTGAGGATCTTTTCTACTTTTTTTTTTCCCTCCAAATATAGCATATAGTTTCCCTCTGCTACTTACAACATATAAATATAAAGAAAAATCTTTCACCTACACATATCTTGAAGAAGGCGGAGAGACTCCCTGGAGAAAAGCTGAGAAGAAAGCAAGTGAGCTGCTTGGTTTGAAGCTCGGCACAGCATGGCCGGCACCTCTAAAGGTGGCAAATGTAAGGCCTTCATATTCTTGAAACCACCCACTCACCTGCTCCAAAATAATAAGACTCTCATCTCAATTAGTTAATTGTTTAGGATGAGTTCCGTAGGAATATCATGTCATCTTAATTATATGCTCTTTAGTTTCGATTAATTAGTTTTAGTTAGTAACTTGACTTTAATTGATTATCTAATAATATTATTTTTATAATAAAAGTTGATACTTTGTAGTGGAGAACATTTTGACATTTATGGATGATTTGGAAAATAATGAGATTTAGAAGAGAATCAAAACTTTTGAAGAAGGCCAGCTGAATTTTCAGTTCTCATTCTACCCATCATCTTGATCAATAGTTTACCTGCTTCTCATGGTACCAAGGTCGCCATGCCATCTTAATAGGCAACCCCAGAGAACTTAAGCTGTATCTTGTTGACAGTACGGGAACTCTTCCATCTGTGTCTCCACTGACCAACACCATTAGATCTGGTATCACTAACTGAAATCTCCAGAAACCAATATAATATATGATGTGCAAAAGGTAGGATATTTACCTGTAGACCCATATTCTTTGTCCAGCTGCAATCAGTTTCTTGTATATGGGAAGAACAGAAGGTCTTGAATATGACCACTCCTCAAATATCACCGAACTGCATAGGAAGAGAGATGTAATGAATTAACATAAATTATTTCATTATTAGAAAGTTTGAAAAACGCAAATATGTGCATCGTTATTATGTTCCACGCAACATATAAAAAGCAGCAGCGTATGATTACTTGCAGATGCTCCAGTTCCTGAGATGGCGACCATAACTAACATGCAAGGCCTTTTGAACATCAAGTCTGTTATAAAAGGTCTCCGCATATTCATCAAGGCATGGATCATACCCACCCATTATCCTTGGCATCTGCTAAAGAAAATCCTCAATCATTACGTTAATAACCATACAAAAAATTTGAACGAAAGCAGTTAGTTTTTTATTTTACTGAAAATATTTCTGAACTAAATTAAGTATAACTGCGGATCAATTCAAGGTGTGTCATAGAGAGATATAAGTTATTTCTTGAAATATGTGAATGTTATATTATCCATAAAAGAAAATTTGTGAATTCTCTCTCACCATCTTAGACGAGCGCTTCATCATGATTTTTGTTTTGCTGTCCTCTGAATTTGCTGTATCACCAATGCAGACTGAGGTGTAGAGGCTATATATATCAATCTCCTTGTACTGTTTGAGTACTTCATCAACAGCTTCACTACAATTGTTATTTTCCCACGTATTATCGCTACCAAAATCACAATTTTCCTTAATTATCTTGTGAGTTTCATCGGATACCACAGCATGGCTCCAAGCATAATCCACCAGACCTCTCCAATCCTCAGCATCAGATGTTTCAGGATTACCCAGCTGGACTCACCAAGGAAAGAGCTTAGCATTAACCTTCACACCCAGAACCATATCTTCGCACAATCTCCTAATTACTTAAACATATATATATGTGTATAATATATACACATGCACATACATATACTCTTACATAAAGAGAGAGAACTATGCAAACAACAATCACTGGCGTAACCAATTGGGAAATCAATCGGAAAAATTATTAGAACAGTTATCATGTCAAAAACAAATTACTCTAGAATTCACTACTATTCCATGAAGAACATACCAGGATACCCTTGAGATCAATGTACAGAGAAGGATCATTGTTCTTGTCATATATGAGTTCAGCCAGTTCCGGAACATACTTTCCTGCAAATAAATATCGACGAGAAAATGAATACAATTAAAACGATTATAAAATCAAAAAGATTACAGAAAATTGGTCAGTGTTAAAGAGGAAATTACCTGCGTAGCTCTCCCCTGCAATATAAAAGGTTCGCTTCCTATACGAGGGGAACTTCAGGAACCACTTGTGCAGGAAAGTATAAGAATCATTTGCTAAAGCAGTACATATAGAAAACAAAACATTGCAAAAAATTAGAACTACAGTTCCCTAATTATATGGGAATAGCTATAACATAAATTTATAGCACGCATATGGAGAAGAAGCAGTCCATCTGACGTGAAGAAAGCATCTATAAATGCACCCAGTACTTTTACATAACTGACCTGTAAAGTCATCACCTAAATTTTTATAATCACTAGTTGTATTTGAGTAAGAAAAGCCAACCCCCACCGGAGATTCCAGGAATAACATATTGGCTTCTGCATCATCACAGCCATTAAAAATATATAATTTGATATTATATTCAGAAATGGAGCACTATAAAGAGGTTCGTCAGAGTAGCTACAAAAGCAAGAGTGCCTCTTCAATGTAATTAAATTGATATCCAAACAAAATTAAATTTCAAATAGATATAGTTTTGCGGAACTCGTACCTGTACTCCATGAGTAAGGATTAATTTTAATTCCCTGTCCATCAGTGTCCACCAAAAAGGGACCAATTTCCTGTGTTGCTCCATATCCTACAGAAGAACACCCAGGACCTGGAACATGGAGAAAACTTGTCATCATGTTAGAGAACATATATAAGACACAGACCAAATTTTTTTATAAGGTAAACACAGACTAACTGTGGTGAAGAAAATCATGCTCCCCACCACCAATTAGGTGGAAAAAGGCTGACCTCAATACAAGCATAAACAACATGAAGCATTATCAATTAAAAGTTTGTCTGTATGACAGGGAGGTCTGTCTAGTGACAAGGCAACTACAAAATAAACTATAGATTTATTCCCTCAAAGATTAGTATGGGAATATAGTTGGCCTCAATAAAAGCAATGTAATTAAAAAAATTCCCACCAGTGCATGCATTAGGCTCTAAAATCCCATAAGATATTTATTGATAAGCGTAAGTGGGTTAGATATCCTACATACTTATGATTCTTTAATCTTAGATCAAAAATATATGTGATTATTGAGTTTCATATAATGTCTCAACTTACACATCATAAATAATTTGAGTTCGAATTTTTAAGTGTCGGTGGTTTAGATTCAAAAATTGTTGGATTACCGAGTCTTAGGCAAGGAGTTAGAATAGTAGAGAGGCAAGGGTCTATAAAAAGAATGCAACAATCTAACAATCAAAAGAATACACATTCTCTCTTAGTGGAGCCAAAAGAACAACTATTGCCATTCTGGTTAGTTACATGCTATTCAAACCTAAGGTCTGAGCTCAGCCCAAGTGGCATCAAGCAAATGATTTTAACATCTGGATGGAAAAAGAAAACTCACTATCCAAAGAATAGCCATAATGTATACAGCAACATCCACTTACCTCCATTAAGCCAAAGCACCAAAGGTTTATCATCAGGGAGAGTAGTGGCCTCATAGAACCAGTAAAAAAGTGCCCTCCCATTTTTCTCATTCACAGTGACATAACCAGCATAATGCTTGAATTCTACATGAGGCTGACCAGGCAAGTTAGTCACAAGATCTTCACTTGCCATTGATTTTAATTTCTTTTGATTGACCCATTGACGCTCTCTAATTCCAAAAACAGGCCCTGCAGATGCGAGAGTAGTAAGAACTAAGGTGAACAAAATGGTCACCTTCATTAAAATATCCATACTGCAACAGAATGCCAAACATACAAACAGCTCATTCAATAAAGGATGAAGAAGAAGAATAACACCCACATGTCTATTTATAGTCAAAGAAAATCAATTTAATCCGGGCGCTAATTTAAAATATGCATTACAAGACATGGAAGAATAGTCCTATGTGGCACCATAATTTTTATCCTGTTGGAAACTTTATGGTATCTGACATGGATTTTAGGCGGTTTCTAGAGTATTCATGCACAAGCAAGAATTGGTGGAGTCTCCATTTTTTGTCAATGTTGTTGAATCATGATCACAAGAAGCATCTTGATCATTTAAATGAATGTAATTTATTTTTCTTTTTTCAAAAATATGACTATAAAGCTTAAAGTAGTGTGAAAGAATGATATATTTTCTTCTACTTGAAGATTCTGCCTAGTTTAGAGATAAGAAAAAGCTAATTTTCAGGATACTTGGAGCATCTTATTTGTACACCCATAAATTTCTAAACATGTAAATATATATGTCTATCTGAAACACTTTCTCAAACTTTCCTTTGCAGTCTTACACAACTGAAATCATTATGTTAATTGGTGGGGATTTATTATTTTTTAGCTCATCCGGATGTACTCAAGGAAATGATTTCTGTTGATATCAATATTTTTTCTGCTTTATTTGTCCAAGTTCCTAATAAACAATACAGATAAGGAAACTTTTTTCAAGTTCCTCAGTCTGTGTAATCCTGTGCATATTTAAGTATTGTTTAGATATGTATCTTGTATAAATTTCTGCTATTAAATATTATGGATGATGGTTAACAAGAACCCTATAGGCACTCCTTAGGAAGACCTAGTGCAAAAGTGGAATATAGAGCAAAATTACAGTGTATATGAACTAGTTTAGTTGTAGAAATTACTACATAAATTGAGGATGTTAAACAGAAATTGTCTAATACTGTACTACGACAACAAGGTAACAATCAGTACTGCACGTAATTACATTCAGCATGACGGTATATTAAAATCAATGGACACTTAATTAAGGAAAAAATAAACAGTGATATTCTAAATATAGACCACAAGACTTCCTAATGATCTACTACTTGACGCCTTCATCTAAGGCCTTAGCAGTCATCAATGCCATGGTTTAATTAGCGAGATGGGCATATGGCTATCAATGCACCATCTTGAGTGGATTGTTGACTATTGAACATAATTGTATGAATAATTTGTCATAACTCTAGAATCACTTACTTTCCGTTTCTATCAGAATTATCTTTCTCATTAAACTGTAAATATTTTTCTTTTAATTTTATAATCATATAGTTAGTTCTATGTATACTTTACTAGTATATATAATTATAATGTGCAAAAGAGCATCTAAAATAACACAACAATAATTTTTCTTCGTCTGTTATCTATTTCCCATTAAGTTTTTTCAACACTATCAATTTCTTCGCATTCTCCTCTACCAGATTCTAAAAATCTTACCAACACTTATCATCCAAACAAATTCATGAACTCTTTAGCAAAATTCAATTGGCAAAGTTTCTACCACCTTGAGTTTCAGAGGATGTCACAATATAGGAGATACAATATATGGTCACCAATATAGGCAGCAGTATCACCAACAGTATAGACAAAAAGATATATGGCCCAGTACAGGCAGCAATACCCTCTTAAAGGAAAAGACTATAACAATAAAGAAAAGGTTAAACGAGAAAAATACACTTACTATATTAATGTACTAATCATCTTTAACAAATAAAAGAATTAACATGTTGGTTATAAGTACTATCATATCAATAAACCAAAAAATATATATCAAAACTTTTTAATTACACTATTAAAATAGGATTCGGAGTGTGGTTTTATTGAAGTTTTCACTCAAAATTTTTAATCAATTAATCAATGCAGTCAACATTGCTTTTTCGAAATAAAGAGTATCATCTTTTTCCAAAGTTTTGCTGGAAATTCGAATTAAAAAGAAACTACTTTTAGAGGAGAAACAAACAAGAAAGAAAGGTTAAAGTCCTCAAGGGACGACCGTCCAAACAAAAGACCATAATGTTAAATTGTATTCAACCTAACTAAGAAACAAACCCTAATAAGACAGAAAAATCCACATCCTTCTTTCACTTCGCATTTAGCCAAAATGACCATAATGAAAGAGCAACAAAAAGCTGAAACTATTGAAGAAAATTTATTTATTAACTCCCAAAACAGAACTTCATGTATTAGTTCAGTTAATTCAGCTTAAACATAATTATGAGTTTATTTGCTTGTTGAGAAATTGGTAAAAATAATTACCTGTATTGAGTAACTGGTAAAAATAGAATAAACATCTCTTTTTTTACAGTTTAATTCTGCAGAAAAAGAAAAAGAAAAAGAAAAAAAAAACAATTCTGACCAGTGTTGTCCTCAGAAGTTTCCTGGAATGCCATCATAAACTACCAACAACATCACTATCTGATACCAAGGATAGTTTCATCATTCAAATGTCAGAGGTACTGTTACAAAGTCTAAGATATGAATATACACAACCATGATTGCACAAAAGGATAGCAAGGGTATACAGCATGTTGCAATATCTAAAAGCACATTGACTAGAAATGTTCTTTTCCAATCAATTATCACGTTATACAAAAGTGCCAGTGCAAAGATGTTGAAGTATATATTCCAAAGTAGTGGTGCCCCTAAAATATACTATTAAAAACTAATTGTTTCTAAGAATATAATCATCACAAAGTAGAAAGATGGAGTTTTGTGGCGAACCTTGTGCGTTGTGACTGATGAGCCCCTGCTTATCAAAAGTTAGACTGTATAATACAGAACATGAATATATTATTTTCGAACAAGTTTTCAGTGAAAAATATTTTTTTTCTGCAATAGTTATTGTTATCTTGTATTTTTAAGTCAATTAGCTTATTTAGGTTTATTTATGCATCATAATATTTTAGAACATTTTGTTTATGTGAAAGAATGAATAATTATTTATTTTTTTTGAATATACAGCTCTATATATGCAAGTGAACAGTAACAATATAAAAAAATAATATTAATTATAAAGATCATAATAGTTCAGAATATATTACTAATATAACTCGTATCCTAATGTAAACCTAATATATACCTATTAACACTCCCTATTAAGCTGGTTAATAGATCTTATTCATTCTCCTCTTACAAATAATTGTAAAAAATATAGGAGTAATCAATCTTTTAGTCTATACATGTAACAAGTTGTGAAATAGAGGGCAAGTATGTGTGCATACCAATCCACTATATAGATTTTTTTGATGAAGTGTCTGTCTATTTCAATATACTTAATTTTGTCATGCATTGTAAACAGTATTAATTGCTGACTTATTATCGCAGTAGAGTCTCATAGGCTCATCTTACTGAATTTTCAAGTCTCCTAAAATTATGTCCAATTATAAACGCTCACAGTTTCCTTGAATCATAACCGTGAACTCTGACTCTGTACTAGATCAGAACGTCACATTTTGTTTTTCCCTCCTCCGAGTCAGCAAATTCCCTTCGAGAAATGTGCAATATCCAGAAGTGAATTTTTTATCAACTAGTGATCATACATAGTATGTATTAGTGTATGTTTTATTTTTTTTGAATATTTTCTTCTCCCAAGTACCTTTCAAGTAGTGGAGCATTATGTAAACAGTTTATAGGTACACTTCTTTAAACTTGAGCATGAATTAACTTACTATACTAACTACATATGCAATGCCTTGTCAGGTATGTGACAAGTATGTTAATTTTCTCGCTAGTCTCTAGTACATTTCTCTATCTATATTTGGGTCTTCTTCTACCTGTTCCAGTTTATGATTAAAATCAACAGGTGCACTAAAAAGCTTGCATGTTCGTTTATCAATTTCTTTCAAAATGTCTATAATATATTTTTGTTATAAAATAAATATTCTGTACTTTGAATAGGTCACCTTTATTCTGCAAAAATATTTTAATTTTTGTAATTTTTTAATCTTGAACTCTCTAGTCAAACATTGCTTGAGGACCACTTTTTCTCCTTCATAATCTCATGTAACAATTATGTTATCTAAATATATTAAGAGGACTGTGACTCCTAATTCTGAGTGTTTAATGAATAAGGTATTTATACCTCATAAATAGTATTTAAACCATACCCGAGGGGATTATTTTAGTTCATACAGTACCTTTTTCAATTTTGCATACCTTACTTGTTACTACTCCCTTGGCAAATTTCGGAAAAATTTTCATGTAAATTTTTTCTTCCAATTCCTCATACAGGAAGGTATTTTTTTGTAATGGGCACAAATGCTTTTTGATAGTCAATCCTATAGGTCTAGATATACCCTTTGGCGACCAATCTTGCTTTCTACCTTTCTATTCATTGGACTTGTACTTGATAGGAAACACCAACTTGTATGGAACTGGTCTCTTTCTCTTAAGTAAGTCTACCACTTTTTAGATTTCATTTTTTTTTTTAAGTGCCTATATTTCAATACTCGTAGTATTTTTTTCTTCCTTACTGTTTAACGTCTCATAGAATATTTTAGAGATGGACACTACATCTAACCTTATAAGAAAAATTCTTGTGTGGTGGTGAACATTTTTCAAAAGAGACAAATTTGAGATTGAATAGAGCAAATGTTTAATTCACTCTTGTGAATTTTCTAAGTGCAACATGCATATGATTATTAGAAGAAATGTGATTCTCGATGCTTAACTCATTTTCAATGTCCAATTCGGATCCTTGATTCAAATCAGAATCCAAATTTTTCTTCTCGAATGCACTTAGGAAAAACGTAGATTTTATATGTGTTGAGATTCAGACACATTTTATAGGGTTTAAGGTCTAAACTCATTTTGCGGGCTCTGGTTTTCTATTGGGATTTAGAGGGTGGAGTATTTAAGTATAAGGAAGGAATGTCAAAGAATGAGTCCTCCTCATCTTCTAGCATAGTCTCCCTCTGAAAATAAGAACGATAAAAAACAGACTTACTCTCAACAAAAGTAACATCAGCGAATACATTAGACTTTTGAGTAGATGGATGATAATATTTATATCTCTTCTATATTAGTGAATATACCATAAAAACACACTTGATCGTCCTAAGGTCAAGTTTCAATTTTCGAAATTCATGTATGTGAATATAGACAACATAGACAAAGGCACGAGGGATGAGATTATTGGTGACTCTAATCTCAAGGAAGAATGTAGCTAAAACTTCCTTAGCATTGTGGAAGTCTAGTACTCTAAATAGTAATCAATTGATAAGGTAATTGGCGATTAACACAACTTCTCCCCCATTAATATTTGGATACATGGTTTTAGAACAAGAAGGCATGTGTACTAGTGAGTAAGTGGCTATTTCTCCTTCATGTTACTTGTTGTAGAATATAGGCCCAGGAGAACTTATAACAACTCCTTCCTATTGAAAGAATGAAGATAATGTTTAGTTAAAGTAGTTAAGGGCATTATCAGTTTGGAAACATTTGATTTTTATTTCAAACTAGGTTTTGATGATGTTGTGAAATAGAAAAATAACGTGGCTAATCTCATATTTGTTAGCAAGAAAAGCCAGGTTATGCTAGAACAATTGTTCATAAAAGAAATACGTTATTAGATTTTAAAAAGATAATTTTACAACATGATCAAAACCTAATTTAGAGTAAAAGAAAAATTATTTCTTTTATTATTGGAGGTCCACGAATATTATTGCCAGCCAAATTAAAAGGGAAACTATTTCCTTTATTACTAGAGGAAAAACAACACATTTGTATTTTGCCAATTCACATACATCTTGACATAAATTTTCATTATTGGAATCCGAAAATAAAGAGGGAAACATGACCTTAGGTTTTTTTTTTAATTTAGGACTCTAATGCCATGTGAAATAACGAATTGTTATCTATTTTATTGAATATAAGGGCTATATATTTATAAGTGAATGGTAACAATACAAGAAAGTAATATTAGTTACAAAGATCACCAAGATCATAGTATATTGATAATATATCATTTACCTTAACGTCACCCTAATGTACACTTCTTAACAGCTTCCTATTAGATAGATTAAGTTCTACAGGATTTAAAATCTTTTAGACTTTCTTTTTCTATAATTCACCATAATAATTTTAATTAATGTCTATATAAAGGTTAGTTGCTACCAACAAAAAGAAAAAACGACGGATAAATAATAATTTCTTTATTAGGATTATATTTGCTATTATCTCTCTCTATTTTCATTCTTCTAATATTGTTTTGTCCGATCTATCTTGTTTACTATGTTTCTCTCTAAAATTCTTCACCTTGATTTCAAATTTTCTCTCGCCTATCTCTATTTCTCAACCAAATTTTCTTTATGTTTAAACTATTGGCTAAACAAGTTAGAGTTTCTAGCTACTTGTCTTGCATCACTATGTGCGAAATCACAGATCAATCTTTTATGCATTAGCTTCTTGCACAAAAAGACAATTATTGTAGGCTTTAGCAGCCATATCAATCTAACTTCTGATTTTGCACCTTAATGGGAAAGGATTTATCACCAGGTAAGTGACCTAATTAAGGTTGAGATAGAGCGCACTAAGACAGAAGCTAAGTCAACATTTACCATCACAGAGCAAGACATCAAATCAAGTACAAGACTGATAAACTGTTAAGCAGAAGGGGAAATCTTAACATGGCATCAATGAGGTCCATCATGAACTTTAGTTACTGGACACTAAAGGGTTCAGAATTTACGTGTCAGCAACACTAATCGTTTCTTCAAGTGTACCCTACCCAGTGAACTTTCACCATTCATGAAGACTAATGTCTCACTAATTAATCAAATTTATCTTAATTCTACCCAGAAACTATTTTCAATCTTTCATGTAGTGAGTGGAAAACTCTTCTTCAGAAGGCAGTCTAACTTAAAACACTCTAATTCTATAGACAGTATAAAAATCGCCATAGTTTCACCAAAGGGTTTAGTAAAAGTGAAGTAAGATTGTCTTCCACGTCCAGAAAATGAGGCAGTGAACAAGGTGAAATTAACTCATGGAAATAAACATGTATCTTTTTGTGATGTATCTGAACTTTCCAGTTTTGTTTACTCTTATTTTGAGCTGAAGTACAAATAACCAACATTACAATCTTCTGCAGAAGCTCTGTTTTCTCTACTTGGGGACAAGTAAAAGGAGAAAAGACTAACTCATTGCTAATTTCACAACTTACCATAGCTTTTTTCCTGTCCTGAACGAAAAGGAAAAAGCACAAGTAAATGCTACTAAAGAATTAAAAGGAGAAATCTTTGCATGATTACCTCAAACCAAACATTCTGTCCACATGTCACAAAAATTAGGCTAAAAAAAGTTATTGCTTGAACACAGAGTTTGATTAAATTATTTTAGGCTACACAAAACAAGTGCTTAGACCATCCTTTTTTCCCCATATTAAATTGGGTATCTATGCACTTGCAAGAGTCTATATTTGATGTGTGGCGTTGGTGTTTCCATGAGTGATTGTCTGACCATTCTGAAACATGAAAAGACACATTAGCATGTGAAAAAAAAAATTAAATTCCCTAAGGACAAAAAGGGGATTCTGATTAGGCTAACTCCAATGTCATTCTTGCAGACAATACATATTTAAAAAGACATAATGGCATTTGATCTTCTGATCTGAATGGCCATAAAGCGCACAAATTTTAACACTTAATATTCTTTTGGTGGGTACAAGAGTTATCATCTTCATGATGAAGATGAGACTTCAGATAGACTGGGTACTAATTGATGAGAAGAAGATTGATTTGTTACAACTGAAAATATGCTCTGTGCTGACAACCAGATAAGTATAGCTCAATTAGAGCTAAATGGCTTGGCAAGATTCTCGTGTAAACTCAACACAAGAATTGCTTGACATAGATATATCTGCTTATTCCTTCTAAAACTTGTATCATGCATAGACCATCAACACAGATATGTTTCAATGATCATGGATGATTTAGCATGTTAACAAAGAAATTTTTTCTCATAACAGATAGGAAAAAAGAAGATTTTTCGGCCAATGAAAACCTTTCTTGGCCTAGTAGTCTCAGTGAACCCTATCAAGTTTCTTTCTCGAAATGAACTAAGGGGCAGGCCACTATACTGAAGTCTACCTATACTAGTATACTAAAACCATTATAGTGATTTTTTTCGTTTCCTCTTTTTGTTTAATCTCTTGTTAAGGTTCCTACTACCACTCACAAAAGAAAAATTGGTCACTGCACCTCAAATTTGACCTGCCTAACATTGGCATTATCTTCAAGATTGAATGGATAAACCAAAAGACATGTGCTTGCTTTAAACCATGATTAAACAAGTCTCATCCTCCAGCTTCCAGTCAAGCATGCTAAAAAAGTGGCATAATTTTTTAGAAGAAAACTCGTCTTTGATTCCTTTTAGTTTGCCAGGATAACATGTATAAATTTATTTGCACTGTAGTGAGGATTCTTCCATTGGAAAGTGAAATTACATTGGAGTTCTGAATTTTTCTCATTGTATTGTGTTATTTTCCCTGTTCAAAATAAATTTAACAGAACATATGCAGATAAGAAGAAAACTACTAGCCTCAACTTTCACATTTGGTTCCGTTGTGCGTATTGCCCAGTCTCATTTAAAGATTAGGAGGATCAAAAGATTAATCTTAACACTAGAGAAATTCAAATTTAAAAATTAGGAGACAGCATTTACCGTTCAACAGATGGAAAAGCATTAAATAACAACAACAAATTATAATGTGAATTCAATAAGCGCTTCCAATGGATGTAAAGTGTTGTTCTAAATCCAGAACATTTTTAATAAAAGAATTCCATCCATCTGCTTCTATGTCTGGCTTTTCAGAATAGTTCACTCAATGAGTCTTGTTTTCAGTGACGAATCTTATATATACAGGAAAGATTAACCCACCTTGAGGTGGAACATTTTGTAAACACGATCTGAAAGATAGTTGCAAATATAACAAACTTATACATAATCTATTGCTCCCTCTCAACCTGCGTATAGGAGCATGCAAAGATTGTGATGGAGATCATGACACAAAGCATAGAGCACGTGTACAAGGAGATGAGCATAGTATAAACACAAATCATGGTGTAAACACAACTCAAAATACACATAGGCCACATCGGCCGAACATCATTATGCCTAGTGGAGTACTCACTAAATTACTGGTCAAAAGACTCAAGCAAGCCTTTCAAACTTTTGTCCAAGAAAAGATCAATGAAGAATGAAGGCTTGGGTCGAATTTGGAGGATCATGAAAGAAATGGGCCGAATTCGCTAAGTCACATGAAGAAGCAGTCCATTAATCTTATACAAATCATCGGGCGGAATTTGCATGCTCAAATTCATGAAGAATAAAGCTCGCTTAATTAAGTTAAATTTATTTATTATTTTTTCTTATGTGTAAAGTGGGACCTTATGCCACATAGGATTATATAGGAATCATTAGGGGGTGGGAGTTGGTTTCAATGTAGGATTTATCAATCCACATGGATTAATTATTTCTTTTCCTATTATGAATGGCAATTGGTTTCAACGTAGGATTTGTCCACATGGATTAATTATTCATTTTCCTATAATGATTGGGAATTGTTTTCATGTAGGATTCATTAATCCACATGGATTGATTATTCCTTTGCCTATTATAATTACGTTTTACCATTATATTAAATGTTAACCTTATGATTAATTAGATTTAAGGGTTAAGATTATTTCCTACTCCTTTAAGGGACTAGGATTAGTATTGCATTCCCTATATAAGATTCTCTTAGGTGTCTTTTTCTTCATTATGCTATTGACAAACAATTTCGGGCAAAGGCTATCTTTGCAATTTGTGAGATTCTTCAATATTCTTGTTATATCAAGAATTGGTTTCAATTCATCAAGGTTTTCTTATGGCGTTTTAATCAATCCTTTTTTTTTTCATCCTAATCACCTTAGTTCCAATTACAAGCTACTTGTAGGTTAAGTTTGGAGATTTTAATACTAATTGTGTATGCGTGAGATTCAGATTGCATATTAATCTTGGGTTCCATATCAGATTGGCTCTCAATAATTGCAAACATCTCAGAGTGAGACCTTTGGTGAAGACATCTCTCAATTGTTCTTGACTTGGAATTTGACGAACTTGAAGTTGTTTAGATTGGACTTTATCACCAATGAAATAAGTATCCAATTCAAAATCTTTAGAGGAGCATGTTGAACTAAATTTGCAGCCATATACATAGCATTTACATTATCACACCCATAATAGAGAAAATACACTTTATATGAAATTGAAGCTCATGAAGCAAGTTAAGAATCCAAGTCATGCTACCAACTGAGAAGAGACAGCAGATAACTTCTGCTCAGACTGGGACATCGGACAGAAAGCTGTTTCTTGGCACTTCAAGAAACCAACCAGTTCCAGAGCATGTTATTGTTTGGCATTTTTGCTGCCAAGCAAAAGTCCAAAGTTGTGTCCAAGTTTAATTGTTTTTATATTATGGTTAATAAGTTATGAATTGTTTGTATTAGTGGATAAGCTCACTTAGGAACGGTTAATGTACACTTTACATTGCTTAAGCAAGCAAAGTATAATGGGACAGTGCATGCAAAAATGATGATTTTTTTGCTTTGAAATAGGAAATTTGCACTGCAACCAATAAACCTTAAAAACCTATATAGAAGAGAGTTAGTAGAAAATATGCCACTGATTAAGGAGCACAATAAAGGGTGTGAAATCCATAAATTTTGAAAGAATAGGAAGTTAGTTTTTCCACACAAAAAAAAGCCGCCTGGAGAGCAACCAAAATTGCACTAGATAGGCACTGATTTTTGTGGACCAATAAGCACTTCTCTCTTAATAGAAACAAGTAGTTTTTAATATTTATTGATAATTAATCAAAAATATGTTGGATGTATTTTTCGAAGCAAAAATCTGAAGTCTTCCAATTTAGAGGTTTCAAAACCTTGGTAGAAATCAAAGTGAGGTGAAGATCAAAATCATTAGATCAGATAATGGTAAATACACCAACAAGAACTTCAACAAGTTCTTGAATGAAGTTGAGATTCATCGCCAACTTACTGTTCCTTATAAACCTCAACAAAATGATGCGATTAAGAGGGACTATCACTGAAATGGCCAGATATTTGTTTGAGAAGACAATTACCAAAGAATTTTTAGGGAAAAGTTGTGCACAAAGCAATTTACCTTCAAAATAGCCTTCTTGAAGGATACCACATGAACTTTGTTATGGATCAAAACCAGCAGTAACACACCTGAAGATGTTTGGAAGTGTTTGTTATATTCATGTTCCAGAAGTTAAAAGAGAGAAGCCGAACGAAAAAGCTAAAGTTGGCAGCATAAAGGGCATTAGCAGCAATGCTAAAGGGTGTAGAGTCTTTGACATTCAAATGTAGAAAGTGATTGTGGCAAGAAATATCAAAGTTGATGGGAATGCTCACTGCAATTGGGAAAAAGCAGAAACTGAAGCTTCAGAAAATCAATCTATATCGAAGGATGTCACTAAAAGTCCATAAATGTCTGCAGACAATGCAAGATCAAATTCTGTAGTGAAACAAATTCTGATTATGCAATGAGGGTACAAGAAAAAATTTTAGAAATAAACCCTAAGGGAAGAAATGTTGGCAATAGCTTGATTTTTGCTAGAATAGAGGATCCATAATGAGTGAATCAAGGATGCCATAAATCTTGCTGAGAAGACAATTCAAAGTAAGCAAAGCTAATTGGAGGAACTTTGGAGGAAGTAAGCACAATGAAGTTGGACAGAATAAGTATATGTCACTCGGGCAATTGCATTGAAGGAGTAGAGTCCATGTACTTAGATCCTTATGCAAAAATAAATCGGAGTAAATTCAATAGAACCATTATTGTCTCTTCTGAATTTTTTGACAAAAACTAAATTGATTTTGCAAAAGGAACGACAAAAACATTATTTAAAGAAAAAGACATAATGAGAAGAGAGAGAATAAGAGCCCTGATGAGAAACAGGATGAAGAAACCCATCACCAAACATGACTTTCCAATAAACATGCTAAGAAGAAGTTCTGCAGTCATATGAGAGACAGCACCAGTTTCAGGAAATCAGAAGTTGTCTGGTTGATCAGGAGCAGTATGATGAAGCAGAAGGTGTAATCATTTTTTTTGTGCTGTAGAATTGAAATTTGAGATGTGCTAGGGGTATGAACTTGATTATTAACAAGTTGTTCAATCTCTTGCCATGTCTGACAGACTTTTAAGGTTTTATTTAATTTGAGAAGGTTGTACGTTATATCAGAGGAAACAGTGGCTTGATACAGAAAAAGACCAAAGAATCCACTTGTTTCCAGAGAAGACCATTTGGTTTGGTTTGTTCATTGCCTGCATGATCAACGATCGTGAATGGAGGGTATTCACTGGTACCGTCAGCTTGATTAAGCACATTTATCCTTGGAAAATGGGAATGGATAAAGATTTCCACATAAGAAGGGACAGGAGAGAGAGAATGAGATGAAGTGGAAGACCCAGATGGTAAAACTCAATTTGTAAGAAAGAGAGATCAGCTTTGATACCATGTAAATTTTCAGAACAGTATCATTTGGTAAGTGTTGTTTCATGGATGAAGAGCATTTATGTAATAGAGAAATTTTCCCTTGGGGCGGAACTTGATGTAAGTAGGATATAAAAATTGGTTACAAATATAAACTACACGTAATCTATCATCATAGCGTTCGAAAGTAAAGAGAGAAAGACTGAGTATGGTAATCATGAACTTATGGACAATTCTATTATATAATTTAATGTCATATTCATATAGTCCAACACATCAAAACTTGTATACACAAAAGTTGTTAGTGCACTTAATAGATAAAAAAAAGGAAGAAAGATACTTCAAAAGAATTTTCTAGTTTCAACATGAGTTACTTATCTTTAATCTACTAAAGATTACAGATTTAGGAAGATTTGCATAAACTGACTCAAACACTCTCTAACTACGCACAAAAATAAAAGATTCACTCACGACATAGTTTGACTACATTTAGCATGATATTGGAACCCGACAACCACATAAACTTAGAACTCTGTCCTACAAAATCGATGATGTCCAAGCATTAAATTGTCATGCTTTGGATTTAAATTCAATTTCAACACGCCAGTGCACAACCTAACAGAGGGAAGAGAATAATAGCTCATCCATCTAAAGCTTATATAACATTTTGATAAGTAAACCAGTCCAATGTTCTACAGACCATTTGGTCAAAAAGTATTAGTAGGACTTCCTCACTATTTGGTCAAAAAGTATTAGTAGGACTTCTCACTATTTGGTCAAAAAGTAACTATTGTCGAGTAATGCAGAAACTGTAGTTCTACCATTAAATTGCGGTTGAGTTAGTAGTTGGCTAGAATCCAATTTTTTATACTTCTTTTTCTAATTCCAATAAAATTTTGGATTCTTGCCAACTACATACTTCTTTTTCTAATTCCAATAAAAAATATATAATAATTAGTCTGGATCAAGATTGTCGGCTATCTTAGCAATTAATCTAAGCTAAAAATTTGAAAGGCATATGATAAAGATAGAAAAAGAAACAGATGGGAAACCCAAAGCGCTCAGAAGTCTGACCTGAAACTTGGTGGACGAGGCAAATTTGGGTTGCGAGTTAACTCAGTCCCCAGAAAGAATCCAACACGACATAACCAAACACCACTAAAGTCTCCAAATCCGATTACTTCAACAAATAGCCACACAAATCTACAGAACCCAACATCTCCTTGCCTCTCTCTCTCTCTCTCTCTCTCTCAAATGGAAGACCAACAAGGACAAACTCGGGAACCAGAAATCCACTACTGGGGAAACATGCCAGAGGAAGAGTACTACAAGCTGAAAGGCATAGAAGGGTCAAAATCATTCTACACGTCGCCAAGAGGCCTAAGTCTGTTCACAAGATCATGGCTCCCCATATCTTCCTCTCCACGTGGCCTACTCTTTATGGTTCATGGATACGGGAATGACATGAACTGGACTTTTCAGTCAACGGCAATCTTCCTCGCCCAAATGGGTTTCGCTTGCTTCGCGCTCGACATGGAAGGCCATGGCCAATCTCAAGGGCTGAGGTGTTACGTACCCAACATCGATCTCGTCGTGCAGGATTATCTCTCTTTCTTCAATGTCACCAAACAGAACCCAAGATTTCATGGGTTGCCCTGTTTTCTCTACGGAGAGTCAATGGGCGGGGCGATCTGTCTTCTCATCCATTTTGCTGATCCAAAAGGGTTTAACGGAGCAATTTTGGTTGCACCCATGTGTAAAATCTCTGATAATGTAAAACCCAGATGGCCGATTCCTCAGGTTTTAACATTTATAGCAAGATTTTTACCTACTCTGGCTATTGTACCGACGGAAGATCTGTTATATAAATCCATCAAAGTTGAATCAAAGAAGCAGATAGGGGAGATGAACCCGCTGAGATACAGAGGGAAACCGCGATTAGGGACTGTTGTTGAGCTGCTGAGGGTGACTGATTTCTTGGGAAGAAGGCTTTGCGATGTTGAGATACCATTTTTGGTATTACATGGAAGTGCAGATGTTGTTACTGATCCAAACGTGAGCAGAGCTTTGTATGAGAACGCTAAGAGCCAAGCCAAGAGTATAAAGATCTATGAGGGTATGATGCATTCTCTGCTGTTTGGTGAAACTGATGAAAACATTGAAATTGTTCGTGGAGATATTCTGAATTGGTTGAATGATAGATGTAAATGATCGCTGCTTATTCTCATTGATAATTGATATTATGTTTGATTAGTTCATTGTCTTCATTGAACTGTTCATGAAAACCACATTACACTGCATTATTTATACTACTGTTTTATAGCCTGTTCGAAGAAATACCAGATAATGAAAAGGATCAAGGATGCCTGTTTGAAGAAATACCAGATAATGTGAAGTACCAAAGAAATTCTTTTAAGGGTTATGTTGGATCCGAGTTCATTCTCTAACATATGGCTGAAACTTGGAAGTTCTACTTACCAGTTATTTTCTGTGCATGAATGTTTCCAATCTTCAAGAAACAGAGAATTCTGCAAAGAAGATAACAAAAATGCGTAGACAAAAACCGTCAGAACTAAAAAGTTTCTTAGGTTTAATTGTTAATTACAGTACAAGATTCACTTTTTGTTCCAGCCCTTCTCGGTTTTCCTCTCCTTTTCGAGTTTCTATTCCTTTACTCATTGTGTTCTGTTTCCTGTGGTCCTTATATTCTTCTCAAGGACAGATTACACAAATGCATATATCAACAACACAACAGATTACACAAGTGCATATATCAACAACACATTTGAGTCTTCAAACTCTTTACAGTACCATAAGTAAAAGCAAAAGTAAAAAAGGAAGCGCACATTTGGCTGTTAAAAGATATTCATCCATCTATAATTTTTTCCAAACAATACTCATTAGTAACTCTAAATTTTGAATGTTGTAAAAAACAAGATATTATAAAAGAAGGAAAATTCTATCATTTACACTTCCAAAAGAAAAAAGAATCTAATCAGAAACTTTCCTATACTATGGTATAGACTACTAACTAACCTCTACATCCTATACAATATAACCAGCCAGAAATGAGTTCAAAAAGAGAGAGAGAGAGTGAAGGTCTACTGTTAGACAAAAATATCAAAACGAACAAAAAATTTGATCCTGTAGATTCTTCTGTGATATTCACAAAATGTTGTCAAAAGAGTCTCCCTCAAAAACTATGGTCAAGTAAGGCTTCAACTTCAGCTACTCCAGCAGCAGCAACAATTGCAGCTACCTGGAAAAAGGACCTGTATTTGTATCTGAGTTAGATCTGGCGAATCTTGTAATATACTCCTATCACACCATAAACAGGTATTTCAAGTCGTCCACTGTCAGGCGAGACTGGCGACCACCAGTTTCATCCTCTCCAAATGCAGATGCCACCATCTCTCTCTTCTTTTGCTGATTTAAGGGCAAAAAAGAGGACATTCATTTCATAAATTTCACGCCAAAGAAACTTTCAAAATCTCAAGGCTAACATCCAAAATCTCAATAACCTGCCAAACATGTCATTCCAAAGCAGTGTGCCTTTATCTGGAAAAATTTACCGACTTTCTGACCCAACCCAATTATCTTAGGCGTCCTAACATCTAGTAGGCTATAGCAAACTGAGTTAGACCTGACCTATGCTTCACTAGGATGGATTATTTAAAGTCCAAGACCACAGAAATCCATTGTTCTACAGAAGCATTTAATTGTGATAGCAGAAGGTTGACCCAAGTCAACCTCTAATCCACATTATGTTCATATTGCATCCAGTTAAACAATTGGCATGATCCTTGGCATTGGCTGATACCTAAATCCATCTCCTCTCAATAGCATTAAAATATAACACAAGCAAATTTTACATTCCACCCAAAATTTTGACAACATGACCAATCAGTATCTAACTAGACTGGCACAATATCGATAATTAACACGTAAACTAGCATAATTTCAACAATTATTACATCTAACCACAAGATTTGATCAAAAAATCCAAAATTTTCCAAAATGCCAAGTAGACACATGCCTACAACATCTATATTGACTATCTATCATTAAAGGTAATCTGAGCCCAGAATCTAGCAAACAGGTACATAAGTTAATAGGACAAAATAAATAGAAAATAAACAAACTATAAGCAGGGAGAAAATATTTCATTTAGCTGAGAAGCTGCACCTGAAGGGCTAAAATACGATCTTCCACTGTATCTTTAACTGTCAGACGCAAAACTGTTACAGGACGTGTCTGCCCAATACGATGTGCTCTATCAATTGCTTGATCCTCAGTCGTGGGGTTCCACCACAGGTCCAATAGAAGAACATGACAAGCTGCAACCATGTTCAGTCCGAGACTAGCAGCTTTCAGAGACATAATCATAACAGACACCTAAGGCAAAAGAAACTATATTTCATCAATATATTCCCCACAAACACCAATACAACACCCTAAGTAAAGATGTAGAATATTAACTATACATCAAAAATTTATTTAAAGAGACATGAATCTAATAAACCTCAGGCAGGGTGTTGAAATCCTTGACAGCTCTGTCTCTGGCAATGACTGACATTGTTCCATCAAGCCTTCTATACTGAATAGAAGAATTTTTAAGACAAGCTTCAAGTAAATCCAACATCCGTGTCCACTGGGAAAACACTATGGCCTTCTCTCCAACTATCTTAGTTAATGCATCTACCTCTTTGTTTACATTCAATTTTTTTGTATCAGAAATATCTTTTAGTGGAGCCCCTGCATTACATTCAGATGAATTTTCAGGACATACATCATTTACATGGAAATCCTGTAAGGAATTACTTGGCGGTATATGATTCTGTGGTCTGGCCAGTGACTGCAAGACCTCAAGAGCAGCCTTAATCTTGGAAGAATCATATGAACCACCCTCAAAAGAAGGTTCAACTGTCTCCACAAGTTCAGAACCAGGATAATCCTGCCCAGGCATCTCAGACAGAGAACTCTTTAACGTGGCTTTTGGAAACACTGAAGACATATTAAGTCGACTTTTACAGCTTGTATCAGGGCACTGATTGTCATCACCAGTAAGATGTTCACAAATGCATTGTTTGCAGAAAACATGACCACAGACTGAAACAACAGCATCTTCAGGTGGATCCTTTTGGGGGAGAGCAGAAAAAAAATATATATTGTCAGAGTTGCTAAAGATAATTGCTCACCCAACTATTACCAGAAAGCTGATGACAGGGGGGAGGGAAAAAAAATAAAGGAACTCATGCAAGAATTCAGAACACTAATTTTGCACAATAAGACTCAGTTCTTGCCTTCTATAAAGGAAATCAGTTGAATGATTATGCAACTTAATCAAGTGTATAATCACATCTCAAATAATTGATTGCCTTAATTTTATACCAACGTTCAGGAATAGTAACTTTTTCAATTTAGGCCTATGCATTATTCTGAGATCAGGAAAGATTTTGTAAATATTATTGCAAGGAAATTTCAGAATTTCTTATGACTAGATATATTAGAGATTTCTTGGATTTAAAGTCAAGTTACTAAAAATTTTTATTTATTTTCCTCTGCAAATAGTCTAGTTTATATGCCAGCCAAGCCATTATCAGCCAAAAATTCAATTTGAGGTTAGCAAGATATCATCACTATCACCATAACTACCATCACTACAATTTAACTCACAGAATACAACCTATAGCACAGGCCAAAACCTGCATCTCCAAATCATTTTCACTGGGAACACAAAGCATAAATCAAGTCTAAAATTCAAAGCTGAAAAATAATTGGATTTTTAATCACCAGGAGCAGAACTAAGAAGTATCAACAATGCTATGAGACCCTAACATCTGAAGTTTATATAAATAATAACTGTCAAGCATGCCAAGACTACAAACTCTTTTTAATCAAATGAACTTTTAATCAAAAAACTGAGAAACAATATCCTAGAGTCCCCATTCTTGCAATCTTGATTGATGGGTGATCTTCTCTAACCAGAAAGCTTATATCACAAATTAACATACAATATGTATGAGATAGAAATAACACTAGACCATCAATGAGATCATTAAAGTAAAAGAATAACAAAAATAGCTACATACATTACAGATGCCACAAATTGCCAAAGAAGCTTCCAAGCATTGCAGAAGATACACTTGTTTCTCATGAGAAAGCTTCTTTGCACTCTCAACTGAGGGCCTCCATACTGAAACTGAATCATAGCCCTTCACAAGAAGCGGGTGATCACATGCTTGACGAAGGCGCAAGAGCATCAACAAAATATTAACGTAATTTTGTTTTACAGTTCCAGCATCAGCATATTCCTGATAGCAGCACAATAATTACACACTTATAGAGTCAGGTATTATACAAAGCAATATGCATGTGCCTACTACCACCACATCTTTTGAGATTGTACCAAACTTGAGTGGTAAAAACTTCTAAAAAGAAATGCACAACACAAAAGAAATATAAATAATATAAAAAAAATAAACTGGCACCATACTTTAAACTGATCACGTGAATCATTCTCCAATCTAGAGTAGAAATCCCGTTCCTCCTTAGTGAAATCCACTTTTTTCAACTCCACCACCTTAGGTGGTAAGGAAATAATCGGTTCCCCATCAAGAAGGGTGCCTAACAGTTCATATTGACATAGGATAAAATCAACAAACTTGAGGTACATTAAATATAAAATGCATTTACCATATAAATGGAATGATCAGCAAAAACTTACGATTATGTTTATAGTGTTCCTTTATTTCAAAAAAAAATGTTTACAGCATTCCTATTTGAAAATAATGCACAACTATTCATGGTCTAACCTTTGGTACGCCGTAGCATCACAGTCTTTAGGACAGCTTGTAGCTTTTTGTACCCTTTTGTCGGATTCCTAGTAATAGGAACTTTAATAGTGGAACAAAATGACTTATATCCAGCATAAGGGTCATATCTAAGAAATCTGAAATAGCTATAAAGATCATCAATGGCATTCTGAATAGGAGTACCGGATAGGCACCATCTACGTTTTGCCCGAAGGCCCCAACAGGCCCTAGCAACTTGAGTTCTGTGATTCTTGATGCTTTGAGCCTCGTCCAAAACAACCCTGAACCATCCCACCTTTGCAAGAGGCCGAGCTATAGACTCCAGCAGTGCAGTATCAACTCCTTTCTTGTGCTTGGAGCACCTTCTATCAGAACTAGGAGGATATTTTCTTTTCCGATTTGAAGAAGAACCCATGAGTGCAGCACTTTCACCTTCTAGCTTTTCTTTCTCGCCTTCATCCCCATCAGCAAGAGGTTGCTTTGGAACCTCCATGCTCACAATTGAATATGTTGTAAGGACAACATCATACTTGGCCAACTGACAGGGATCTTTTGTTCGATTGGATCCATGATATACTAGAACTGAGAGATTAGCTTTGGTTGTCACCTTGTCCTGTAACTCCTCAGCCCATTGCCGCAGTACACTCGTGGGACAAACAATAAGGGTTCCTGCAGCTGGCCTTCCCTTTCCTTGCCCCATAAAATTTCCTTCTGGTGCACTTCCATTTGGCTTGTTAATTTGAGAGCAACCAGATTCTTGTTTTGTTTCATTAAGCTCAGATGTTCCACAACCGCCATCATCATCATCGTCCAAGTTTAAAGTTTCCAATTCACCTTTCCTAGCATCTCTTGGAAATGCTTTAAAAGATGGAGGCCTTTCCTTAAGTATAAGTGCAATTGTTGAAACTGTTTTTCCCAATCCCTGCAGGAGATGATTGCAATGGATCCAAAAGAAATCAAACAAATTGTTAAAAGTTTATTATCAAACAAGGAATGGAGACCATAGGCAAAAAAACCTGATCATCTGCAAGAATTCCTCCTGAACAGTGTAACCCAGTCTCCTTTTGGACCATCCATGCCAACGCAATTCGCTGTCCAGGAATTAATTGACAGTTATCAGGAATGGTGACAAAAATAAACCTTCAACCAAATGTCTGAAGTTCATCTCCATCATTATTTTTACAGAAGCAACCACTTGATTTCCCAAAGTTAACTAAAACTTATATGTCAGTTCATGAACATTACTTTCATCTAAATCAATGTGATTCTGAACAGTAAGATGCAAGGAGACAAATATGTAAAAAGCAAGTATCCAACTATGCTTCTATTGGAAATTATTCTACCCCAGCTTTATCCATGATATTCAAACAAAACTAGCCAGTACAGGTGCCAAAATCCAGGTAACTCATTCAGATGCCAGTCTAAAGCAGAAGAAAAGTTCCCTAAATTTCCATCAGGGAACAACTTAATCTCTTCTCTTAAAACTGATCATTCCTTAGGATTATTTACCAACTCTAATACAACTTATGAAAATCTGAAGTTTCAACAACTGAAGTTTTCATTTTAATCAAAAGGAAGAAGAAAAGAAACCTGATGCCTCAAGAGAGGTACAGCTAAAACACCATCAGGCGGTCTTGCTTCTGACTTTGGCTGAGAAAGATCCTGTAACACAGGTAAACAAGTCTTCTTAGGACATCATATTTAACTAGAGATTCATAAAACAATTTACTTGCTATAAAACAAGTCATCATTAAGAAAGTCTAGCAGCATTATGCATGGTGTTCTCAAAATAAAGACCACTTGTACCCCAAAATGTGAAAACAAGCAGGTCTACCACTTACTTGGTTCAATTACTAGCCAAAGCCCACATCCTTTATGATCATGATGATTAAGTAATATATTGGAGAAAGAAGGAAAATTTCCAATAAAACCAAAAAAGGAAACAATAAAAATTGAAGGACGAGACGTGAAACACATGAACAATACAGACAGAAAAGTTAAGGTAACAAAAGACAGTTCAATTAGGATGAATGCTCAGATAGGCAAATACTCAACCTTTTTACGTATACACATACAAAATGTTGGTGAGCCTACTTGTTGTACAGGGTAATATTGTTTCTAAACTCTTGCAAGATAAAGCTGCAACACTCTTAAGCATTACTGGGAATGCACTTCGATGCAGTTATGCACAGCATAAAGAACAGCACTGACATCAGTACGGAACTGCTTGACCTTTACGACTAATAAATCCAAAGCAACATGTACTCAATTACCTCCATTGAAACTCTAACAAACTTGGAAACTTTTTATCAGATCAAAAGTTAAAATGACATAACAGAACTTCTAAGTTAAAATGTCAGCATAGCAGCATCAATTTGGTTGCACAAAGATAAAGAAGAGTAACTTTCACACGCTTCATGGTGCTAGCATATGTCACAAAATTGTCAAAGAATCATAACTCTATATCCCACCACCAACCTGCAATGCAGCTCGAAAGATCAACCGCTCATCATTGGCCTTAAGCCTCAGACCTCCACCTCCAGAGAAAGGAATAGAATCATTTAACACAGATTGATGCGGAGTAATACAGGTTCTTGTCAGCACTACAGCCTGATTGGTTTGCACAGTTTGACTGACATCTTCAATAATACATACATCAGGGTCACCATCAGTGCGAAATCTGCAGTCTAACGACTTGTTTAGAGTAGAATCTGGGCTGACATTGGAAAGGTGAAAATCGACGCCCTTAAACTGAAGCTTTTTATCATCTCTCTTCTCTGTTGCATACCCTACCTGATTGCTAGACTCATCAACAGGCAAATACTGCTCCGAGGCATAAGTATTCACATGTCTACTATCAACCAAGGACCTACTAAAATTTTCATCAACAATATCCTGAAAATGTGAAGCTCTCTCACATAAAGTCATCATGTTTACTTTCTCATCCTGTGCATGAAGCATGGGCATCTGACTAGAAAAAGAAGAAAGAATACCAGGCAAAGGCTGCTTTGAGTCCTCAGCAACAAATAATTTGCCATGCGCATTGTAATATGACCTTGTACCAATAGTTTCATCAATCATGTCAAGAGAATGGCTTCCCCCATTGAACTGGTGGTTATAACTGAACTGCTGAGGTAATGCTTTGTCCTCAGCAAATCTATCAGCAGCAAACAAAGAATTACCATATATAGATGAAGCATGACTAGCACCTGCACATCTGAAATTCAGTCCCTTTACATCAGGGTAATCATCCACTGACACCTCTGACATAGATGTCATAATTCTTCTCTCATGAGCATTCAAACTCATTCTAGTATCAGAGCAGGGATTCTCTGCTGGAAACTCACCTATTGTACCCCTCATGTTACTGATGATACCTCCATTAATTGAAAAAGGATGAAAATTAGGATTATTGGACGTGTGGAAATTTGAAGAACCAGTATTAAGGCAAGATGATATTGATGAATAATGGTTAAAATCATGATTGAGATCATAATTCTGACAGATGGTAGACGCAGTAGAGCTAACATTTGCCAAAGACATATCTGCACCCACCAATGAAGTCTCCAGGATTCCAGGAAAAGAATTTTGAAGGGCTCCAAACCTACTTTCAGAGAAAGCACTACTGTATTCACGAATTACATCTGAAGTCTCCTTAATGGGGCTATTAGATCGATCTGCAACATTCACAAAACAAACATTAGCAAGTCCACTAAAATTTTCAGTCAAATAGAAAGCATGCATGAAAATACCCAGAGCAGGTTTGCGAGCATCCAAATCCTAATAGATAAGTTTAGCCAAAAGTTGTAGTAAAGAATTTACATACATCTGGAGTGAAATCCCTCCTCGAAACGTCTGAAATTAATACCAGCGTCATTCTCCATAAGATTGAGAACTACATTATTCCCATGATCTGAAGAACAGGTGACATCTTCTTCAAAACTAGATGCTGTACTACAGCTAGGCATCTCAAAGTGGGATACTCCAACCTTCTCCATGCAGCCAACCTCTTGGCCTATTGAAAACCAATCCTTAAAACTCGCAGATAAGGTATGAGCAGGAGAAGGAATTTGCACCTGCTGATCTAGATTCTCGTCGCATATGAATGAACCACTTGAACCCCTTGTTTTTGAATCTGAACCATCTGAGTTGTATGATAGGTGGTCAATCTCCAAACAAGGAGTCACATCAAGCACCTGAGATCCTAAACAAAAACCCAAAAAGAAACAAGAAAAATGTAAGTTCCCAATAAATCACATATGTGATCTCCTAACATTTAACCGTGCATAAAAATTTTGCTACAAAATTTTTTTCCTAACATAAACCTACCATTTGGAGACAGGGTTTCTTTAAGGTTGCCAGCATATGGAGCTGAATCACCTTCAAAAGACAAATTGTTTGGTGGCTGATCTTCTTGACTCCCCTGCAAGATTAAGATAATTAGTTCAGCATCCAATGGCTGAATGCTCATTGAAAAGCCCTTTAGGAAAACATGTTGAAAAGCATGCATGATTTTGCTTTAAAATAGAAATGCAGAGAAAGGCAAGATGCAAAAGGAAACGATAATCATGCCTAGATCTTTATCCCCTTCAGGCTTGTTTCTTAATTTAACAATTGCAGGGTACTTTTTCACTTATGTACTTTGAGAGCTAGCAACAGAGTTCTGAGAGCACACTCAAAAACATACTTCTATATAGACACGTATATTACTCTTTAACTGTTAGTTCACTCAAATGCTTCATTATCTACACTTATTAAGCTCGGTATCTCACTTTATTCCTCCTCTACTACTCTCCAAGGCCAAATGCACACATCATATTCTTTGCCAAATGTTCCCCATTTTTTTTTTCCTAAATTAACTAATTTCAGGCGATCATTTACTGAAATTTTTCAAAATCAACAGAATTACGATTCCGTATGTATGTTAGCCATTATAGGCATCCACCAATAACCAATCTCCGAACTCATCTCCTCGGGAAAAAAGGGGAAGAGAAAGCAGTATTGGGCCATAAAAACATGAACTTAAAATCACATCAAATGATCCAACCAGTTAAAAGTTGCAGTACAAGTTGAATTTTACTCAGTCAAGTATACACCATGCAACGTGAAGCCAGATAATCAATTCCACCCCAAGACTCCACAGAATTCAACGACATTAGCCTTCCCGGCTCACGCAGCCCCGTTCGATAACACACAACTAGTACCAAACCTACCTGGGTGGGGTCAGAATTGTCGTCCAAAATCTTAATCAACGCATCGAGATCAATCATGAGATGTTCACCGTCTTCCAGTTCCTCACCACTGCCGCCTCCATCGTCTCCAGCGACAACCGGGGAGTCCCCGTGCCCGTAAAACCGATCTTCCATCGTCAACATCACGTCCCTAACCAAAAGATAGAAACCCTAAGCAAAAACCCTAACCCCAAACTCCCGGTATAAGTCTCCAAACGATCAGAACCCGAGAAATCCGAAACCTCTGATCCAAAAAAAATCCAAATCTGGGTCTCTCCAAGAAAATCAAGAAAATTAAAAAAGAAACCGACAGGCGAAGAATTCCAAAGAGAGAAGAGGGAAGTTTCTAAGAAAGTTCGGGTCAGTCTTGTTTGAGATGCGACTTTTCTTGCTTGAGTTCACAAATTCTCGGTCTTTAAAAAAAAAAAAGAAAATTACAAGAAAAAAAATAGCAGAAGAAACAAAAAACGGAAATTTGAAAAAGAACAAAAAATGAAACAGAGGAAGGGTTCGATGGTAGAAGACGAAGAGGAATCGTGAAGAATCAGGGGTGCCTGTATTTTCACGAGAAATTTCCTTTTTTAATTGAAAGGAGGAGGAGGGAAAGTGAATGGGCAGGTAGCTTTTGCGGCTTGGTTGGTTGGTTGGTTGGTTACGTAGAAAATTTCAAGCTGTGTTTTGTCGTTTTCAAACTTGGAGTCAGCTCTGGATTTTATGAATTTTCTTTTTTTTTTTTTATTTAATGAAGTTTTAGAAAAATTTAATTCAACTTAAAAACAAAAAGAGATTAATTTGCCACGTCATATATTATATATTTTCTTTACAAACAAAATCATCATATATTAGAGAAAACATATGAATCTATCTTATTTAAATTTATCATATATGTTTACACATAATTATAATGTATAAAAGTCGAACTAAGCTTTAATTTCTTTAAAAATTCAAACGTAAAAGCGTGAGCAACAAAGAGAAAACAAAAAAAAAATCGAGCACACTAATCGAAATCTTGAACTTAATTTTTTTTAAGATAATTCTTAGTTTGACTTAGTTACTTAAAGAATTATTAAGTTCGCCTAAAATTAAACTATCTTAAATTCATATTTCATATAATTTTTATAATAAATTATTACTAAAATATTACACTTTTTATAATTAATATAAAAGTAACCTTGTAATAAGATAAACTGTGAGTAAGAAAAGTATAAAAAAAATAAATTGGATAGTTCCGTACAGTACAATCATACAATCAATAACGCAATAAAATAGTATTATAAAAATAAAACGATATTATTTTATATTATATTCGTACAATTTCAAAAGTATAATAAACTCAGTAATAATGCAAAAAAAAGTAAAATATTTATAGTTATAGTATGCAATCTTAAAATGTCAAATAAAATCAATATTATAAAGTAAATAATAAATATAAAAAAAATAACTAAACAAAAGTTAAATAAGAACTAATGTAATAAAAAGATATAAATATGTGGAAAAAAAATAAAATGAAGACATAAAAAGAAAGAATAAAACCTAGTTTTAGTAGAGATTATGTTTCAACGTTAAAAGAACGTAGATCGCCCACTTTGATCATCATATACAAATAAGAAAAAATAATAAAAATAAGACAAATAAATGATTGAATAAATATGAGAACTAATAAAAAAAAGGGTATAAAATGAGAAGTTGATAAGAAAAAAATAAATTAAATACTTAAAAAGAGAAGTTAGAATTAGCTATTCGTAGATACCGTATTTAAGTTCACGTGTTGACTTACAACTTTAATAGATATTTTATAAGGTTAAATTAAAAAATTAAAATGTAATAAATAAGCAAATATACGTAAAAATAAATGAATGATAAGGTAATAAATATAAGAATAGACTTATAATTGTATAGAAATCATGTTTAAATATTATAATACGTAAAAATAAATGAATAATGAGGTAATAAATATAAGAATGGACTTATAATTGTATAGAAATCATGTTTAAAATATTATAAGCATCAGTCTTTTTAATAAAATACTTTTTGTCAGAATTAAAATAAAATAAAATAGCAAAATAAAAAATAAAAAAATATAGTAGAAAAAATAATGCATAAATTAAAATAGAAGAGATGACAAAGTTTGAAGTATAATAGTTTGTAAGCACTCAGAGAGTTCTCGTCTATGATCTTCATCTTCTTTTAAGTTTTTTTAAGACTTAACTTGCTTTCAATTTCAATTGGAGAAAATTCTTTGATAAAACAAAAATATATTTATTTAAATTTACACAATAATTATTTTAAAAAATTTAATACTAACAAAATTTTATATTTTTTTAAAAGATTCTAAGTAGAAGAGAAAATTGAAAGTAATAGAATTTTTCTATTGTATCCCTATTAATGTTTATGTCTATGTGAAAAAGTGAGAATATATAGTTAAAAAGAATTATCTTTCAATCAACCATTAATCTCTTAATTATTACAGGTATATTATTATTGAAATAAAAGTTAGAATATGAATATAATATTACAAATTAAACATTATAAATAACTATCAAATATATTACCATCGTAGTAATTTGTATGTACTTAAATAAATAGCTCAATATCATTTAATATGATTCAATGGGTAAAAACACGACCTATAAGTAGTGCATAAGTTGGTGCATTTATAGAAGCGCATGCTATGGGGCTTATGTTGAACCCCTTAACTTTTTTCTCTTATTTGATATTTCTTATAATGTTCTATCTTATGTAATCTAATCAGTGTTATTTTTTTAAAACTTTTAATTTTCTATCATTAAACATATTTTATTACAAGGTTTATTGATATTACCGTTATCAATTTTAATTCAAATAATATGTAAAAGTTAATATTTACAATAATATTGTGACAACTGATACTTAGTAAATAAGACATGTCAACCAAATCAGTTATTGGCAATAACTAATCATAAAAATTGCTTCTAAAGATTTTGTTATAAGGATATTGTTGTTGATACTGACACTATCGTTTAGTAGACCAACGTTATTTTATATTATAAACATGTGATTATTATTAGATGTTACAACTACATGTTGTTAATACATCAACTTATTTTTTTTAACTTTCAACATCAAGAAATGAGTACGTATTATGTAGTTAAGATAAAGTTCAAATGCATTTTTCACTCTCACTTTCGTATTATTTGAATTTGTATTTTTTTTGTTGATTACAGCATCTAATTTATTGATTATATCATTTTATATAACATGAGCACACATGACCATCTCATTTGCCTCCAAATTTAAACTAACACACTTCTTCAACATAAAATTTTTACCGAGTTACTCTAATAAATTTCAAATTTATTTTTTAACATCATTCATAACATAAAAAATAAACTTTAGTCATATTTAGAATACGATAGCATTAAAAGAACTCATAATATGTTAATAAGATTACAATAATTAAATTATGTCTCGTCTCAGTAAGTATTTATAATCTAAATATAAAGAATATTTTATAACTATTATATTTTTTTAATTAAAGTAACCACAATAATTATTTAAATTTTTGTCTATATTTTAATTTTCTTTTTCACTCAATCTTCCACCTATCGTCACTAGTTCGTTCTTTCTTTATCGATAAGTAGTGACAATAGTTTAATACCGAACTAGCCTTAAAAGAAAATGGAGTCACATTTTTTCCAACTTAATTCTCAAATCATAACATTTGATAAGCAAACCTCTGTAAATGACATAAATAAATAGAAAACAAAAAACCTAAAGTCTTCCCTCCCGCTATCCCCCTTTCTCTCTCTCGTTAGTTCTCCTAGACCACAATCCCCTTTCTCCGTCTTTCTCTTCTGTTTACTTCCTTCAGTGACCGCTGTCCGTTCGTGACGGAGCAGGGCTTCGTGTAGGTTCGGCCGTCGGCTCGTGCGGCTGCAACCGAGATCTTCTTTTGTTCTTCTGTCTACACCCCGAGGTTGATCCAGCCACCCGTCTGTCTGCCGCGCATTCTTGCAGTTGCACCTCGAAGGGCATCGGACCGCCGTCGTGTAGCTCCAAAACAAGTGGTTGCCGTGCCGTGCGACGACGATCGTGCTCCCTCGCTTACATCTCGATCTGGTAAAACTGACTCTTTACTCTTGGAATTTGGATATTGTGAGTTGTGTGTTCATGGCAATTTTAGATTTAGATCTTGTAAGTTGTATATTTGGAACAATTTGAACGGCTATCATCTCAAAACCCTCCACTGTATTTTCATTTTTTTTTGTATAAAATAGCTTTTGGTACTTTTCAATTCAATCAGTTAGCAATGACTTTTTAAAAGGTTCAATTTTGATTCTAACTTTTATACGGGTAAATGAGTAGAAGAGGAAGAAATTGCAGCTGGTTAAACGAATCAAATATAGTTGACAAAAAATTGATCAATAAAAAATGACAGATTGTAATTTCATGTTGCATTTGTACTTGATTTAATTAAAATGATTATTAGTATTTGATTCAAATATGAAAATATAAGGAGATTTTGGAATTAACCCAATTTCAATGCATAGAAGAATTGAATATTCTTGTTATTTTTTGTATTCCAAAATTTGAATGATTTTGTTACCTCTATCTTGAACTATTTGAATTTTTTTTTCCTGGATTGATGTTTTTATGGAACAATTTGAACATTTAATTTTAATCTGGTGTTTAATTTAATTTGAGAGGTTGAAGTATTAAAAGCAAAAACTGAAAGAGAAATTTTTGGCTGGGAATTCCAGTGGGGGCAGTGAAGAATTCTCCCAGTGGATCAGGGATGGGGATGTGGGAAGTTTTTTGGTCAGGACAGTTGGATGAGAGTGTGATCGATGCCCTGAAATTTTTTAGGTTGTCATATCTAAGTTCTAAGGAACTGAATCCAATTTTCAAAAAAGATGAGGAAGAGTCGCAAGTACTCCCATCATAGATGTTGAAAACTAATAAATTGCTATAATGATTATGGACTATCTGTCTCTCAATGTACTTTCTCTCTCTACCAGAGAAATTTTATTGAAAAAGATAGAATTTTCCCATAGACTTACTTCTATGCTCCACCGTATTCTTGTAGCCACTGCAGCAAAGTTGCCACTAAAGTTAGGTCTTTTGGAATTTCTTTGCAAGGGTAAAGCAAATATTTTAGAGATCTTTTGCTTTCTTTCGCTTGGCTATAATATATCTTTACTTAATTTTCTCATTTTGTTAGAAAATCAATTTTATTCTTTTTTCTTGGGTGTTTGTTTGCAGGAAGATTTGTGCGTTTGGGAACATTTGCTTTTTGCTGTTGGATGATATATCAAATGGGAGTCAAGTTGGTGTTCTGATGTCACTGTTCTGGATTGTGATTCGACAGCTAGCAGAGATTGACGAAATGGTAATTGAATTTCTTTTAAAGTTATATAGTTGGTAATACTGGTTTTCAAATAGTGGGTTTTGAGTGATTATGACGATTGGTTTTGCTATTTGAGAATATGGATGTCGTTTGTATATAATTTTTTTCTGCATTGCAAGAAAATGTTTATGATAATTGTTTGTCGTTCTAATTGTTGCTTTCAGTTCAGTTGGTTAACTGGTAACTTGGTAAGAGTATTTCCCAATAATAAATATTGTTCGTACGAATTATCATGATATTTGTTTAATTGTTGAGAAATCCTAGGAAACATATAGAAAGCAAGATATTAACCTGTCAAGAACCCGGTTGTGTAACAGCAGCCGGGAAACAGATTTGATTTAATAATTGAGGAGATGTTAGGGCTGGAGGAGGCAGAAAAGAGAGATCAGCAGAGGAAGAAAAGATAGGAGAAAGAGGAGAGCTGAGAGGACAGAAGAAGAATAATATTAGAGAGGAAAAGATGAGTTTTCCTAGATATTTTCTTCATGATTTTTCTACAAATTTGAGTACTATATATAGCTGTACTAGAGTGAATAAAACATAAGGTAATGAACTAGGTACCCTTATGATGGCAGCTGGCGTTTATCCTTGTACTGGGTATTCTTCTACTGTTAAATTAATGACAGAAAAAACCAAGCAGAATAACAGAACATTATGTTCCCATGTCCTGAAACAATCCAGTTTAGCCTAATTTATTCCATTGTGCAATTTAAACTGAGAATGTGCATTTTTCTGTTTAGTTAGATGCTAAGTAATGACATTTAAGAGTTTCTCTTGCATAATGGCTTGGTTACTAGCCTCAGAATAACATCATAACTTTTGCACTTTGATTTTGGTGGCAATTTTTTGAAGAGAAAGAGAGGAAGGATATGATTAACAGGTGCAAGGGGGTGCACCTATGTGCAAAAGATTCAGATGAAGTCAAAAGCCAAAAATTTTATGAGGTTCTCCAACTCCTCTTCATTGAGGATTGGATGCCATGTCAATGAAATTTGGAAGCAAGAATCTCTAATTCTTGCAAAAAGAGACCAAATGCTTTCAAGCACTTTCTTGTTTCTTTCCATATGATTAGATATTTAATTGGGGAATTTCAATACATTCTTTTTTTATTTGGGTGGAATTTCAGTATATTTTGTTGGACTATTAGCATGTAAAAGATTAACTGAATTAATTAGATAATTTTAGTGGTTTTTCTGTTTGGAAATCTGCTTAGTGCTAAACTTTTCTTGTACAGGCTACATCGAAAAAGGTTATTACAAGGGAAGAGTGGGAAAAGAAACTGAGCGATGTAAAAATAAGGAAAGAAGACATGAATAAATTGGTGATGAATTTTCTCGTCACTGAGGGTTATGTTGATGCTGCTGAGAAATTCCGGATGGAATCTGGAACTGAACGTATCCTTTATGATTCATCAGTGGCCTACTACTAATGTTAGTGTTCGTGTTTTTGTTATCATAATTGATTTTGACCTATCTATTTTTCCTTAGTAAGAAACAGCAGACATAGATCTTGCAACAATCACGGATCGCATGGCTGTTAAAAAGGCCGTACAGTGTGGAAATGTTGAGGATGCCATTGAGAAAGTTAATGATTTAAATCCTGAGGTAGGATAGTTTTTTCCTTTGTGAGCTTAGCATCAAAATACGTTTTATTGGCATTTATGATTTAATGATTCATCACATTGTCAATACTTTGCTGTTGTGTGTTTTGTGTTTTTCTTTGTGAGTGTTCAGTTATGGGAAGTTAAAGGTAGTTTTTATGACCTCGTCTTATCCCAAATAAAGTTATAAATCTTAGTTATGGCAATAAAATTGAAGGCCAAATTCCTAATAAAGCTTTTGAGTACTTTCTCACTCAAAACTAGGTAGTCGTTGACGTGCATGTAATAAGAATACAGAATTAGGCAGTTCTCTTTACAGTTTCAACTTATTCCTTAAATGAATTATTTTGATTGGCAACGTTTATTCTAAAAAGAGTTTTTTTTTTTTTTTTAATTATGGAAGGATTGCTGTCATTATGTACTTTTCCCAAGAGAATTCTACATAGAGGTCATTTGGTTGGCTTTTTTAGCATATAAATGGGTAAGCTTATTATGAAACATTTATAGGTTATTATAAAATAAGTAAAAGATGTGTCTGGTCAGTATAAACTTGTTTAGCCTATAAGCTCCACATAAATAATGAGTGGTTAGTAAAAATATGCTCATAAATTGAAAACTTTGTCCAAATGACTAGAAAGGATACCGAAACAAAAATTAAACAATTTCTAGTGGTGATATTTTGCGTGAAAGTATAAAAGAAAAAATTGGCTTTTTTGCATGGTTTATAAGCCAAGAAAAAAGTAAGTATTTCTACCTTTTGCAGCTTATAAGCTAATTTGAACTAAACAAGCACTCTATAGGTCTACTTTCGGGTCAAACCAGCTTATAAAATGTTTGATCCAAAAATAAGCCAAACCTAACACCCCAATAATGTCTTGATCTGGAAGTAAGCCTTTTATGAGATATATCGTGAATAATAATACTCTGTTTAAAAGAAATCGTGTTTTGAAAGGAGAGACTTACGATTGTCCAATTTGTCAGTTGCTTGTGGATGGAATTTGAGAATTGGAGGCTTTTCTAGGAGGGACTAACCGCCACTTGATAGAAGTTCTTATTCTTGCTCTCCATGACAACGCAGAATTCTCATTAATAAAATACTTAGAATTGAGGAACATTTTGAATTTTGTTTTTTCATTTCTGAGAAGTGTTTCTGTATCAATGTGGGATACATGCAATAAAAAAGGATAGATAGAACTCGTGTTTTTTTTCTAGTTTTCTCCCCATATACAAAATTCTTTTCTTTAGTAGAATTCTGTGGCTGCCTGAATAAGTCATCTTCATTCTGATCCTAAATCTTTGTTATTTGAAAACGCTGTTTGCAGATACTGGACACAAATCCCCAACTGTTTTTCCATCTTCAACAGCAGAGGTTGATAGAACTAATTCGGAATGGAAAAGTAGAGGAGGCTTTGGAGTTTGCTCAGGAGGAGCTTGCCCCAAGGGGAGAAGAAAATGTAGATATTGGCTTACTTCACTTTTCTAGATCTACTTATTTTGTGCATTGGTTTTTTTTTTCCTTTGGAAAAATTTCAGGTTTTGTTCTCTTTTCGTCAGTGACTGCCCTATTTAGCATGATTCCCAAGGATGGGTTCTATAAAATCTGTCCAAATGACCACGTCAAGCATAAAAGTTATATATTTTTCTGATAAATTGTTCCTGCAGTTAGTTATGGTACTTAGGTTTTAAGAAAATTGGGATCTTTTTGCAGCAAAGCTTTTTAGAAGAGCTGGAGAGAACTGTTGCATTGCTGGCTTTTGAGGATGTTTCCAACTGCCCAGTTGGAGAGCTTCTGGACATATCACAGCGTTTGAAAACGGCAAGTGAGGTGAATGCAGCTATTCTCACAAGCCAGAGTCATGAAAAAGGTTGGTCATTGCTGTCTACCAAAGCTTTGCACATTGCTTTGTGGTCTGAATTTCTTTGCCATGTCAATTACGTGATATTGTTATTAACTTGCTACTCTGTTATTTTAATGTTCTTTGTGGCACATGCAAGCGGACATGTGCCTATTCATGTGTGCACTAATGGTTGTAATGGTCTACTTTGCTTAATGCTTTTTTTAAAACCAAACGAAGTGAAAAAAAATGCTAGTTACTGCTGTTCAAGTCTATTGGTTGCCGACTATGCAGGCATATTGGATTATTATGAATTTGGACAGCAGATAAATTTCATAGAACATGTCATTTCTCAACTTCCGCCATTAAGCCAATTCATTTGGTCAAAAACTTTTTTAATCAACATTTGTTGGTCAAAGCTTTATTGCTCATTTAATGCTGTTGAAAATCCAGAAGGGAAATACATGTTATACATGTCAAGCCAGTTATGAGCTTCGTATGTTTTATATATATATAATATATGTACCTTGAAGATTGATAATTCTCCTATGATTTGGGAATAAATGTTTTAATGTTTTGTGGACACCAGATCCAAAACTTCCAAGCTTGTTAAAGATGCTGGTATGGGCTCAGACCCAACTAGATGAGAAAGCTGCTTATCCTAGGATAAAAGATTTATCTACTGCCACACTTGAAGACCCTGCAGTTTGATTCAATCTTGTACCTTTGTTTTGGGGAATTCAAGTGGCTCTAGATTGAATGCATGGAACCAAATAGGAAAGTTTGGATTGTATCCTTATATCAGTGACTAGCTAGGCATTTTCTTGAATGTTTTTATTTTTCTTTTTAATCAAGATTTGGTTGATCTTCTTCTTCTTAGAATGTGGGAATGGGCTTGTGGGTGTATAATAATTTGATTGTCAATACAATTACCAATCTTTGTGGGAATTCCATCTAAACTGTGACCCCCTTGAATTGAAGCTCCAGCCTACAAATCAATTGGTGTTAAATTGAATTGCTGTAATCTACTTGCTGTTAACAAGTCATGATGATACAACAAAATTGTTTTCTTGATTAAACAAAAGAGAAAAGCCATGGGAAAAACATGGCTGTTCTTCTTTTCTTTTTGATGGATGTATATACTCTTGCAAAACTCTGTTCTACATATAAATCACATGGTAGTTTCTGATTTAAGGCACAATTGTATCTGAATTTGCAAAATTTTGAAATATATAATTAGATTTTTTTTTGATAAATAAGTCACTTGTTGTATGACTTTTGAAAGATTAGGAAAAAAAGACTTTCCCTCTAAGTAAAAACATAAACAAATAAATTTGGGCTAATTTCCTTAATATAAAAAATCAAAAGTTAGCAGCCTCAAAAAAATTAAATTAAAACCAGAAAGAGAGTAAACTGGTAAATTAAAAAATTTATTAATTTTTTTTATAAAAAATGTAAATGCTGATATTTTCAGCTAGTAAGAAACGACCTCCTTAAGTCTCAAGCTTCTGGCAGGGCAGAAGACAATGCACGAGGTAGCTAAGCTAACTGTTTCAGCAGGGAATGCTGACATTGGAATCAATCCTTCTTTATGGTATGGAAATGGCAGAAGATGACCAGATTGGTTGGTCAGAAAATAATGGAAACAATGGATGAATAAACAAAACCAAATAAAATCATTTCATTGAAGAACCCCAATTCTTAAACCCTAATCACAAGCCAAAGCCTGTTACAAGTACAACCGACCGATCATGTTAATAATGAACAGAATGCCAAAAACCCAAAAAAAGAAAGAGAAAAAAGAGTCAAGATTTGACCCAAAGAACATAAACCCAGATGACATATTTGGAATCTGAATAGTGATGATGATGGGAAGAATTGCCATCGTCAAAATTGAGAGCATAACTGGAAGGATCATACTGGAACTTGAAATGCTTTTGTTTCTTCACCGTCTTCTTCACTGCTGCTCTCACTCTCCAAAACAGATTCCTGCATTGTTTCTTCCCATAACTGCTTACCCGCTCCAATTTCTTCCCCATCACACCCATCTAACTTACCTTACAAACACAAACCCAAAAGATCCTAGACCTTGCTTATATAATATTATAGCAGCAAACAGTATGTGGGTTGAGGCTTACTTAAAAAGGAGAGGAGAGGAGAGGAGAGGAGAGATGATAAGAGGAAAAGGGGTGGCTGTTCCAATGTTGTTGTTGTTGTTGTTGGGATATAAACAAAAAAGAAAGAGAAGGCATCCACTTTTTTGAAGGAGGAAAAGAAAGCAATTGAGGAGAAAATTGCAGAGGAAAGGAGTGTTTTCAGTTTTGTAGTGATTATGGAAATGACATTGGGATGCTAAAATTCCATCACTCATCTTCAGAGATTTTATGTAGAATCACTATCAGATTCTTGAGGTTCATTTGGTTGTAGACTTGTGTCCACTAGCACCCAACGAATCCGTATCACACGCCGCTTCATTATGAGTTTCCTCTCTACCTTTTTTTTCTCTCTCCCCCCACAAAAAAAAAAAAGATATTTCTCCCAGAATATTCTCCCCCCAATTCAACCACTTAACTAAACATTACCCATAATTCCATTTCTTCTTCTACCTTTTTTTTTTTTAATTCACCCACTATGCCTTGACTATACAATCTATGTTCTGAACACTTTGTGCATTTAGTGTGTAATCTTGGATACTTGTATTCTCATTAAAATATTGTATTACCCATAATTCAATGTTACCCATACTTCTACCCTTTTTTTTTGTAATTCACCAATCATGCCTTGACTATTCGGTAGGTGTTTCGAACATTTTGTATCTGGGTATACATTAAACGATGAATTGTACTTTTTTGTGTATTTTCATTAATAGGATATATATTATGCGTGTTTTTTTTTAAATATTTTATTATTATTTATGTCAACACAACATCAAACGTATTGAATACTTCCAACTCTTTTTAATCATAACGTAAATTTCAATCATATTTTTTTTTTTTACGTTTTCTGTGTTGTTATTAGACAATAATATTGTATGTCGTAATGTTGTATTTTTATCCATATATACGTATTATTTAATTAACGGAATGGATGATTGTTTTTTTTTTTTTGAATTATAACTTGCTAAAAGGTTAAATATGCCCTTTTAATGGTGTATATTATTTAAATCCATTCTTAATTATCTTCAAAGAATTCAAAAAACCTTCCCCAAAAATTGGGTTTTTAAAAAAATGGAAAGACAATGACAAATCAAAATCAAAGCTTGTCATGTACCTCCAAACAAATTTGTCTTTAATAGAAGACAATGTGGGTAATATGATTACCTTCTCTTCCTCACTTCTAATGGCCTCACTTTGCTACATTATGTATGCATATGTGTATATGTATATGTATATGTATATGTATATGTATATGTATATGTATGTCGTATGTCGTATGTAGGTGCCTTTTTGAATTATTTATTTGAATTATTATTGGCATTAAATTCATCATCTCTTTGTTTCTGTCTCATTGAACAACTCCTTGCTTGCTTCTCTTTTATCCCCCCTCTACTCACGCTTACCAAATATGGCTCTGCTGCTTCGGTCCCACCTGCTGATGACCTGCCATTCTGATCCATCATCTTATCCCCTCTTATAAACCTATACATACATGTATATATACATGTATATGTATATAGATACATGCTCGTTGGCTCTCCATGGATCCCATTATCTTCATCTTCTCTCTTATTTTCTTTATAATATAGATACTACTCTATTTTCTCAACTCTTTGAAAAATTGTCATATAAAATTTTCCCTCTTGTAATCTCTCTCCTTTTTTATAGTGCCTCCAGGTTGTTCATGTTTTTACACAGGTTTTTCTCTGCAAATATACAAATGTAAGTGTAAAGTCATTTATATATATATATATGTATGTATGTATATGCCTATATGCTTTTTTTCTGAACTGCATTTTGGAAGTTTTCCTTTGGGAATCTGATGTCAATTTCATTCATTAATTTTGTGTAGTCATTTTCTTCAATTATTGACATGAAAAATACCAAAAAGAGTTACTATTCTCTTCCATATATCAACCTGTGTGCCAAACAGCTGATGGTATATCTATACATTCTTAAAAGGTAATACTGACAGAGACCTAAACCCTATTTCTCCACCAAATCTTTCATTACTTTTGTATTTTTATGTAATTGATCAAGAACTCAAATTGCATATATATATATATATACATATATAACCAACAAAAATGAATAAATTACATATAAGTCAATTCTACAGCGTAATATTATTCTCTAAAAACTGTATTAAGTATGCATATGTGTATACGATTTTTAAATATAAACATGTCCAATATAAACATATGCATACTTTTACATCATTTTTTTTTTTTTTGCTTGTTAAATATTCTAACGTTATCTAGACTGTAACAAATCCGGAGAAAAAACCATCGCATGAGAGTAAACCCTATTTAGGGTTTTGTAATCAGCCGTTCGAGTAAGAATTTTGGAGAAGACGAGATATTTGTATTTTAGATAAAAATGGTGCACGAACAGAACAACATGCTCACACTGTACCATTGTTTTTGCAAGAGTTTAATGAAATTTCGCAGTTTTGATCTCCCTTGCATTGTGGGTTTGGGCACAGAGTCCATTCTTTAAGCCCAATATCTATTAACATAAACTATATATATATATATATACATATGATTCCAATTATTCTTATTAAAGTAAGTTTAACAGCAGAAAGTGTAAGATAAAATGGAGCGACCAAAACATGTCACAAAAGAGTTGGCAGAACAATCTGCATTAGAAAATCTGACTGCACTTTCAACTTCATTGGTTTTCTCCTCACATGCTAACTATTTTATGTATTTAATCTTTTGAACTTAGAAATTGAAAGAAAAGGAAAAAAGAAAAACAAACTTTTGACTCAAATCTATATATAAAAAAGATTGAAAAGCATGATTAACAGAAATTTATATGAAGATCCAAGAAGCATGCTGCTGAATTACTTTATGAACATGAATAAAGGGATAACATATATATATATATATATATACATTTTCTTGGTAACCAAACCCTAAACTCATAGGCCAAATTCCAAAGCTAATTGTGTTGGTTTAATGAGAACAAAAGTGTGAGATTCAAGATTTTTGTGTATCATTCTGTAGTATCTCATATGGATTTGCTCCCTACTCATATCTTTTCATTTTGCTTTTTCAGACCCTTCCTTTTTTTTTTGAAGATTTTGCTTTTTCAGACTTGTATAATCCTTTTGGGTTCTCTGTTTGTGATGTCTTTGTACTATATACATTATAAAAGCTAGTACACACACACACATATATATATATATATAGTTTAATAGTAGTATAAGTTACTAAAATCAAATGGGTTTTGTTTCTAATTTTCTTTCTACTCATTTGATTCAAGAAAATGTGGTCAGATGGTCACATGGTCATATATATATATAGATATATATTCACATCCTAACTAAATCCAAATGCACATTCGATTCAAATTCATAAAAATTAAAAAAGAAAAAGGAAAATCAATTGATGAATTTGTCTTTGTATTAGACCCAACACTTAAATTCAATGGGTTTTTAGTGTTGAATTGCCTGTGATTAGGGTACATGTGGGCTCACTAGATCAAGGAAATTTTTTTTGAGAAAAATAGAAAATGGATACTGTCCCTCTCATTTGTCAAGCCAAATCAAGAATACAACAAAATTTATGTATAAATCAAGGAAGTTAGAGACCAATTACATTGATTTGTCAAGGTAATTAAGCATGTTATATATATATATATATATCATTCAAAGTCTAATCAATTAATATTGGAATCAACCCAAATCTTGGTAGAAGTACAATGCTAAAGACAGACAATAACCCACCAAAAGCTAGTCATTGTGATCCATTATCAACAACAGAATAATTAGGTTTCATGTCCTTTTCTAAGGTCTACACACCTTCCATGGCCGCAAACCATGCCCTTTTTTGTTCTCCTTTCCTCTAGGGCTAACTCTTCCTCTAAGTCCCGCAAAAGCCCTTCATATTATATTTCACTTATACTTATCATACAATACAATAAATATCACTGTTTTTAATATCGCTACTATTATTTCTTAATTTTTTAAAACTCTAATTAGTTCATCGTTTATGGTAAGAATTGCTACACCAAAACTAAGTATTTTAAATTATCAATTGTATGCATTGTTTTCTTCATAGAAAATTGAGTCACGAATGAGTATTTGTATTGGATAGAGCTCTACAATCCATCTAATAGTACATAGAGTTATTTAAGTTCAATTTCAAGCATAACTGATGATCACGATCTAAAACGTTTTGTTATGGTTCTTTTAATGAATCAATTTACATAGTTAGAAGTTGATTATGTTACAAAAAGAAAACTTGTAATTCATATCAATTGAATTGTAAATATGCAAATGTTTGCACTAAAGTATTATTTATTGATTTTTGCTATAATACAAAATTAGATCAACAGTCACATTGTGTATCATTAAAAATACCACATTATAATTTTGCTTGTACTGCAAGTGAATAAATTTTACCTGGCAGGGGATAAGTCTATGGTGGCTAACACTAGGGGAATTTCATATGCTAAGTTGTATGATCCCAATCTTAATAAGTGGACTTTTTTACCTAACATGAGTATCTTGAAGTACAAATATATAAGGGTAGCATGGGAAGAAAAAGTTCTTGTTGTTGGTGGATTCATTAACAAAGAGGACTCTGACAAAAGGAGACCATTTACAATTTTGCGTAGCTCTATTGAGTTGTATGACATGCAAGTACAAAAATGGAATCTCATGGTAAGAATGTGGCAACTTGATATACTACCTGATCAAATTGTGATAATTCATAACAGGTTATTTAGTTCTAATGATTGTTTAAAAGCACGAAAAGATCATATGAATAATATGATAGCGAACTTAACATGCAGAATAAAGGTAATGGACCTAACCTCAAAATGCTAAATTCTCTAATTTATATATTAGATCATATTCATGAAAATTAAATATCAAATAATCTTTTATACTTAATAATAGCTCCAAGGAGAACCCATCTATATTTTTTTAGGTACATACCAAATACTCAAAAAACAATGTCAATGATGCACATATTTAACACTACAGCCACAAAAAATGCATGAATGGGTTTTGAACCAACAGAACACGAGGGAGAGAAGGAATTTTACAGCACTGTTGTGTTGTTAAACTCTTATAAACTTCAATTATTTTATAATAACTTATAGATATTTTTATATTTATTTATAAAAAATACAATTAATTACATATCTAGTGAAATCATATGACATATTGTATCTTATAAAATATTTTACATAACAGTTTATATATATAAACATTATTTTAGTTATTTTTGTTTGATGCGATGCTCCCATTGTTATCATTATTGAGAAAGTAAATGATCTGCCACTCTATATGATCAAACAAGAACAACCTTGTGATAAAAATTTTCTTCTTCTTTGATTAAAAGGTTTTCTTGAATTAAAAGATTTCCAAGAGTTTAATATGATTATCCAAACACTTCATAATATATATTATCCATGAAAAGCACCATAATTCCATAATTATATACTTGTGAATGGAGCATAGATCACTTAAAAAAGGTTAAACAACTTTTAAGTAGCTTAGAAGTAATCTTACTTTGTCCCCAATAGATTTAGACCCCAAAAATTATATATATATATAAAAGAGAATAGCATATGAATTTTCTTGATGTTGCTTGTCCAAAACAAGAAAGGGTTGATGACCCATCTCATATTATTATGCCATGTTTGGCCATTTTTAAACCTCTACATTATATAAATGTGTTATTATTAATTTTCTAAATTTGTTATTTGATTTTCGATTGGGCCCAATTAAGAAAGCCCAGATTTGGGCCCATAACCCAACAATAAAAAATAAAAAATAAAAAATTGGGTGACCTAAAAAATATTACAATTAAGCCATTGGAGGCCTGCGTTGCCCAAACTGAGAGATAAGTCATCAACCCAAAAGTGACAATTAACATGAAAAGAAGAGAAAGTGACCCGAGCCAAAAGACGGTTTCACGTGAGCCATCAGCTCGCTCAGCCATGCAACCACACACCTGACCCCACTGACCCACCCCCCTGACAACACACCCCCGGTCAACTTTTTTCCACACACGCAACTCGCACGTGTGAACCGTCACCACCACTCTCGCACGCGTCAGATCTCCACGCCTTTGACTTTGACCCCGAAGCCAGAAACTCCATGCAAAACGAATCGGACGGCTGAGATTTGACGGAATGGGAGAGGAGATCTGGACCGTTGGAATGATAAGAGAATCTCGAGAAATGGATGTCCACATGCCGGTTTCCACCTGAAAAGGCCGACACTGGAAGCTGACATGTCGGTTCTGACCAACGCGGAAGGAGGAAAATAGGTTAATCTGATGACACGTGGCAGAAGAGGGCGACGCTGATATTGACACGTGGCAAGATGTCAAAGGTGGGGACCATGGAGTTGAGGAAGTAAGGCAAACATGGTGAAATAACCCGACACGGTGCATGTGAGAGGGTTTTAATGCGAGTTGGGTCTCGTTTGGTAATTTATAATTTTACCGCAGTAATTTTTAGAGCTATTTACATATTGGTAAAAAATATTGTTAAGGACTATAAGAAGGGGCATTTATGGAAATTCACATGAGATAAACATGCAAGAGTCTAGTAGGGTAGTGTGTCCTAGCTAAAGGGTGTGTTTGGTTGGGGGAGATGGGTCCATTAGCCAACAAAATATACATATATATAGATATAGATATGGGTATATATACGTTAAATGGGTGCTTGTCATGATCCAGACACTAGGGTACCCTAAAAAAGAAAATTTATATAATTATAACTATAAAATATATAATAATTATAGTAGATAGGGAAAGTTGACACCTTTTAATCTGCATGGTGTATGTCCCCTAATTTAAAGGGTATCCCCCCAAATGATTGTGAAATATTTAGCCTTACAATTACAAAAGTTGCTTCCCCAAAGTTCTTTCTTTTTCTTTTCCTTCCTTTTTTTTTTAAAAAAAAAAAAAAAATTCTTCTTCTTAATCTTCAAGAATAAAATAATGCCCTTCATAAATTTGGGCTTTAAAAAATTTATTTATCATTCAAATTATGCAAATTATATTTAAATAATTATATTCTATACTTTATCTAGATATAAAAAAATTTATGCACCCCATACTATAAACAAATAGATAAAATAGTATACCTCATATGGAAGTGCAAGAAAGTCCAACTTGAATTATCGAACAACTAAAAACTGGTAAGTCATATTTCTAATATGTACAAGAGCAAGCTCAGGTTTTTACCATATAGTCCAAAAGAAATTTTCATTAAGAAAAAATTTCTCCAAATTCCAAAGCTCTCCCCTTTTTTTCAATCACACCAAGTCACATATATATATATATTTTTAATAAATATAAAATTATATTAATTTTTTAATTTATTATGGTACTTTAATTGAAAAAATATAACTGTAATAGTGTTTTTATACTTAAAAATTTAATAAACATACTGAAATTTAATCAAATTTAATTATTATAATCTTACAAATATATTAATAAATTAAATTTTTTACCTTAAAGACTAGAGCTTTTGTTGGTATTCATGATATCTCCTTTTCCCTCCCTTCCCGTAGATATAATATATATGTGCATACATGTCCCTCCTTTTGCAGAGCTTGCTTGGAAGAACCAAACTTTGATTCTAGTGTGAATCTAAAGCTTTGGGTTTAAGACTGTCTCCATAACTTTATCCTTCTTTCTTTGTTTCAAGAACTGAACTGCCATGATCAAGACCCACGTAATGAACTAGGACCAGGGTACCCTAAAAACATGGGACAAGAAGGTAGCAGCAGTTGGCCACCGGTTGGATCTCCATTGAACTTGCAGAGAGAAGAACACTGGCGACATTTTGACAACTCAGTCAATGCGGTGTCGTTTGGGTTTGTTGCCACTGCCATTCTTATCTCCATGTTCTTGGTCATGGCTATCGTTGAGAGATTCCTTAGACCCACTTCTCCACCTGATTCCAGAGCCCATGCTGGTGACCTTGAATCTCAGACGGGCAAGCTTGGTCTTCAGTCACCCAAAGTGAGTCTCCCCCTTTTTCTTCATTTTCCTGCTTGATTATTTGCATGTATTTTGCTAGACTGATGTTTTTCAGTTCTGGCTAGTGTTCAAATTTGCATCTTTTGTTTAGTCATCCATTCATTTTCTTGTGTTCTTTGGTTTTCCTTTCTGGGTTGTGTTTAAAGTTGTTTGCTTGACGAGCAAATTTGGAATTTTTCTCTGGATAAATCTAAAATTGTTGTTTGTCTGGTTCTTTTTCATGAGAAAGTAAGAAACCATTTAGTGATAAAATTAAAGGAGATCATTTTGAAGTCCTTTTGACAGTTGGGGTGGTTTTCATTGTCTTGCAAACAGTGATGATTATGGGTCTGACACAAAATTTTGCTGTTGTCATTATTTTTCAGTAAAATCTTTTATGAACTTGCAAAATTGTCAGTGGTGAATTTATTATTTCAGGAGTTTTTGGTCTTCTATCTTCTTAAATTTCTTCTGGGATTTCAGCAATCTTCTTACTGTCTCTTAAATACTATTCGGTATTTCATCATATATGCACCAATATTTTTTCTTCTCTTTGGTTATCTCCAGGATTTATGACTTTCTATCAGTTAGATTTTGATCATTTTCTCCCATACCAAAGATTAGAACTTTCTGTCTTACTCTTTCCTCTTCCTTTTACCCTTTTCACTTGTGAGAATCTCAATGTTATTACAGTCTTAATCCAGGTCATCAAAGTTCCAAACATTGGTAAAACAATACCCAGTTAACAGATTTGATAAATTTTCACAATTAATTCTTACTCTGCAAGTTAGATTTTTCCATGGAGATTTTAATCAAATAGCTGTGCTGTCTAAGTAGTTATGGTTGCTGGAAAATGGCCCATCCAAGTAGTTGTCTATTGAATACTTGGTCCCATAACCAAATAGTCTTGAGACTAGATGGCTGAAGACTAGGGTTAGGGGACAGGTGGTCACCCCCTGTTTTTGGATAAGTCTTTGTTAATTAGTTCAGTGTCTTATTTTTTAGCTTTAAATTTAAACGAATACATCCCATTTAGCCTCACTAAACTTATTAACATTCTTCAATATTGTTGGACTATAAATAATTGGTTGGACCATTTTCTATTAGATTACGTTTTTTGGATAATTAGTTTAATCAATTATTTAACATGGTATCAACGTCAGAGGTCTAATGTTCAAATTCTATTAGCTTCGTTTGTACAACGTTTCATAGGCTTGTGCATGATTTATGCGTGAGGGGACATGTGAAAATCTAAATAATTGATTGGTTCCTTTCCTATCAGTTTAAGTTTCTAAGATAATTGGCTTCAATCAATCTATTGCTTAAGAAATATGTTTTAAGATTAATGTTAGTTGATGATTAGATTAGCCTAAATCAGGTTGATTTGCTTTAAAATATTCTTAAGTACGAACATGTTTGTGGTCTACCATTTGCCATACCTTTTGAAGAACACACAAGGCCCACTGACTCTCTCAAAGCTATATTGTTCAATTTGAGGGCCAGATTCTTTTGATATGGGGTTATGGCATTAGCTTTGAAAAGAAATATGCTTTGTTTAAAGGTTGGTTTGATACTTATTAGTCTAGTCTTAACCATGAATCTTGGGAGCATTTTTCGGAACCCATCCGATTAGATTAGCCTTAATCATTTGTTAAAATACAGTGATAGCTATTTTAGAAAAAAAAGAATATCTACACTAACCGTCCGGTTACATCATTTCGTAAGACACCTTATGTACCATATTCATATCTATAATCTGTTTAGACAGGAAATGGCCTGTGATGTTTGTTGAGCTGCGGTTGGGGGGGAACATTGCATTTGTCCAAGTTCAGAGTTATTGTCATCTTCTGCCTAATACTTTATTAGAGTTATTAGCTTTGCAACACCCAACAAAATACGAACCTTGATATAATGTGGTAACTCGTGTGGCCTCGTGCTGACAACAGTACCCAAATCTAACACTTCGATGACAATGTTAGGTTCTTATAAAAAATCATATGGTATTAGTAAGAATTGCTCAATATGTATATAAATTATTATAGGTATTCATACTTGATCGATATAGGATTACATTATGCTACGAGACAGAATTGGTTTTGACACCATCTTAGATTTTTATCCTAAATCATGCAGTTTTACAAAGAATCGTCTAAAATGTACATAAACCAGTATAAATCTTCATACTTAGTCTGTAGGATTACATCCCTTAATAGATAGATTGAATTCAGCTACCAAGACAGTTTCTTGGTTCATGAATTTTTTTTTTTTCCGTTCTGGGGGAAATTTAGCTGAAATGATCTCATCAATAGGATTCTCTTCCTACAATTGTTCCTTGGATATGATATTCCGAAACCTCATTCGAAATTTGTGAAGAATTAATATTTGATGCTTAGACTTGTCATTGCCAAGATTTAATAGTATATATAATTTTTGCCTAGGATACCTACCTGAGACCATAATATTGTTGGGGTGTATCTTTAATAGCCTTGATCAATCAAGGCATGCAGTTATATATACATATTTGATTCCTATATGGGTTCCCACTACATTGTAATGAAGTTAACAGCTGGTGCATGAACTCAAATACTCACTTATCCTGACTCACGTCTGACGTTAACCTGCTCAGTAAATATGATTCAGTTCTGTGTTTTTTACTGCTGTAATTTCCGTCACCAGTTTTGGTTCAGCGTTTTTGGGAAAAAAGAAATGTGGGTTGTCTTCTTCGCATTTGAAATTGTGATATATGCTGTAACTTTTAGAACACTCTTATAATTTTGTGTTGGAATCAAGAGTTATTTCATATTTATATAAGATGTTTTCTTGATCCATTTTTTTAAATCCAGATGACATTTTATTCCAACGGAGTTTCTGTATTAATGCCCGGAGAAGATATTCCTACGTTCATCGCTAAGCCAGCCCCGGTGTCTTGTCCTCCGGGATGCATTTTCTGTCCTCACCATCATCATGTTTCCTTTCCGAATACAAATAATTCCAATTCAACCTCAATGCAGGAAAGCTGAAAACAGCCATTGCTTCCGCGCAAGGATTCAACACCGAGCTACAATCATTTGAGAGAATACAACGGGGTTTTTCTTTTCTTCTTTTTTTTTTTTTTTTCTGGGTCATCTTCTTGGCTGGATATATCAATATAATCAGAGTAGTGTATATAGTTGCCATTACTTTTTCAGATGGGGAAGGTAGCATTGGGATATATAGAAGTTGGCTGGCTTGGTATTCCCATCTGTTTTATGTTTTCAGAATCAAAACGAAATTTTATGGTTATATTTCTCTTAAGTTACCAAAATCTCCTCAGTTACTCTAAAATTGCATTTCTTTCCCAACTCCTCTGGACATTACTCTAAGATCTTATTTAACAATTGTTAAGTAGGCCTTTTCATGATTATTGAGTAGCCCAAGTTTCCATTTTGAGTATTAGAACACCTAATCTTCCACCGAAAGACCAAAACCCTAAATCCGTTGTCTTAATGTTGGGTAATTTTGAATGTTTTGGAACATTCTTTCTTTGCCCAAAGTGTTTGAATTTGATTGGATTGCAAAAGGGTTTTTGTTTTTGTCTGTATTATTAATGGTAGAAGACAGCCAAAGCAACAATCCAAAATCACAGAAACTTTCTCGCCTACCAAACAAACGATCCACATAAAAATTAGGACCACCCACTAACTTGTCCAATTTCTTAACGGCTATAAACTGGATTTCCCTCCCTCTCTCTCCAAATTTTCAACCTAAATCCCTGCAACCTCATACTCCATTCTGTCTATACACGTATACATAACATCAATCCTTTGTTTACCGTTATATCATATCAAACCAAAACTCTATCACATACCCTTATCCCTTCAAATTTGAAATCCATCTTCAGTTCTTAATATAATCGAATCCTAAGTTCATTTCTTAATCTACTCTGGCGTAATAATGAACCGAGATCATTACTTCAGAAGTAAGACTCAAACTCAAACTCAAATCATTTACTCTTGTTCTATAATGTTATGTCCTTCGAATTCCATACTTTTACCAACTTTTTTTTGGTTTGGAAAGCTTGGGGGGAATTGCCAAAGCATGAGGAATCCCATGCGAATTCTTGTTGCTTTACAAGAGTAATTTGAGAAGCTTTTTTGCTTAAAAAAAGGATTAACTTTATTAATTACCATTACAATAACTCTCTCTCTAATCAATTATTCACCCAATCCCAGCAACAATAAATTAAAAGATTTAATTTTTATTTTCTTCGGCTTAAATTTGTATTTTAAAGGAAACATTTTTAAACTGTGCTTTTGAGATTGAAGAAGTGGGAAATAGAACAGTAGAGATTTTGTAATTTGTACCTCCAGACATTAAATCTTTTGCTTTGCTAGTACAAAGATGAACACCCAAAATGAGTTTAACCCAAAAAAAAAATAATAATTCATTTTTGGGCATCCAAACATGCCTTTAATCGCGTTGACTTTTTGACTTCATACTCACAAAAGCTTCAGGCCAAAAAAACAAAGGTGAACATGATCTTTTCTTCTTTTTTTCCACTGAATCTCCGGCAGGTAAGACAGCGACGCCGGCGGGAATATTGGCCGGAATATTCTTCTCTGTGTTACAGAAAGATAAAGCATTCAAGGGAGACAAGTGGATTTTCTAGTGATTCAGTATCGGTGATTTCTAACTTGCTCTCCATTTTACTGTTCTTTCTCTCCGATGAATCCGACCCGACACGACCTGGCGACCTGTTTGTCCTCCTCGCCGACGGGCTCCGACCCATTTCAGATCTATTGATTGCCGGCGATTTCGACCTCCTCCCGGAACTCTCACCGGGGTCCTTCTTTCTTGGGTCGGGCCTTGACCCGCTTCTCCTTATCCCTTGACTCGCGTCTCTTCCCTGAACTATCTTCACTGACTCAACACCGCCAATGCCGATTGTGCCGTTTCTTCTAGCGGGTGATGGATCGGATCTTCGAGTCGGGGACTTACCCACGACCCGATTCCTACTCGCCGACGATGGTTTCTGCAATTTCCCCGGCGATCTCAACCTCACCTGGTTTTGTTGTCTCACCTCTTCTTCATCTTCTCTCCTAATACTTTCATTTACAGAAACACTCTCGCTCATGCTCACGCTGCAAATCTCCGAGACCTCGGACTCTGCATCTTCAGTGTTGGTCCCAACGTCCACGTTGACGGCGGGGGTGGTGGTAATGGCGACTTTCTTGGTCTTCATCTCGAGATCATGTTCTGCTTCCTGAATCTTTTCGAGGACTGTGTTTTGTGGGTTTTTCTTCTCATCTGGCTCGATAAAAGCAAGAGAAGGAAGCTTAGGAGTTTCAGACAAAACCTCCTTTACTGTTTCTTCTTCTAGCAGAGAAGGAGGAGGTGCTCTGTTCTCATTTTTGAATTTTCCGTTGCAGGATTCAGATTCAGACTCCAACTTCTGGTTTTTATCCTCAATGTTGCAGTTAGCTTTGGTGCTTACACAGCAACCCATATGGAGGAAAGAGGTGATTTAACGAACCAGAATCAGAAATGGAATGAGGAAGACGACGGAGTTATTTTGAGTAAAATAAGAGAGAGAGCTTGGAGAGTGGTAATGGCGGAGAGTGAAAGAGAAGAGGGGGAGAGAGTAGGTGGTTGAAGATGTCAATGCATACATACATATAAAGGAGGAGGAGTCAATGAAAGCTCTTAAATTCTTATAGCTCTCTACGGTTGAAGAAGATACGGATTACAGAGTTTACAGAAAGTTACCAAATAGTAAAAAGAATTTACCCGGGGAAGGTAAAATAAATTTCTTTCTATAAGATGACTACAAAAATAAATAAAATAAGATGATATTGAATTGTCACATGCCTTTAGTAATTTGTTTATTCATTTATTTAGTGTCTTTGATGTAATTTTCACATAAATTTACTGCAATTATTATAATTAAAAAAAGTTATTTATATAATGAGGTTTTTTTTTTTGCAAGATTTTTAGTAGCTTCATAGAATTAAATTTAATTTATTCTTTCTAATTTATTAATATTTTAATTAATTAAATTTTAAATTTATTAAATAAAATATTTATAAAGTGATAAGTTATATATTTTAATGAGATCAAAACTTATAATCATTAATTAAATTATTAAATTATTAATTATTAAATCACTATGATGTTGCTAACTTATAAATAAAATTATTTTAAAAAAAAAATTATTTATTAAAATTATTTACATTGATCTCTCTGCATAATTGGTAATCAACTCCATATGTAAAGACTTAAAACTTAAAAAGTAATAAAGTTATAAATTAAATGCGGAAGTGAAACAATGAAGTTTAAGATTTATATTCCTTACACAATAATTTAGAATACCCAATAGGTGTACCAGAATGTTATTTTCAAAATAATAAACTAAAATCAAATAAATAAACAAAAGACAAATAAAAGAGTATTCTATAACGATATTCACTAGTTTTTGAAGAGAATTCGGGTAGTGCAATATTTACAACCCTCTTATTGATCGGGATCTGAGTCTTTATCTTCTTTATCTGAGATAGTTAACGAAAGGGTAAGCTACACTAGTTCAATAAAAATATCACATTACTCACCGATACAGAAACTAAGGATTGGAAAAAATCATAAAAATAATCAATAGAGCTCTTGATTTAAGTAAATTCATTTATCATAAGGAAAAATATTTATTGTATATATTTGCCGTTGCGAGATTTCCAAAATCGACTTGAAGAGACAATAACTCAAATAACATTCCAACCTCATTTTCAAGTGAGCAATAACAACTACTTTCTCTTTTGATTTGCTTACTGGTATCATTGGGGGTCCATAGGGATGTCCCACTACGCGTGAACTAATATTCAATATTGTCAATTATCAGGCCATCTCCATACCTCATCCGATATGAGTACCAAAAATATCATCCCTCAATTATAATACCCAAAATTAATTTTAAAAATTTTAAATTAAACAATAAAATATAATTTTTTAATTTATAAATTTTTATTTAATATAAAAATTAGAAAAAAATCAGAAATTAGCAGTCAAAATGCAATTTAAAAAAAACGTGTCACGTATGACCGCCTAATCAGCAGTCCCGATAAACCAGAATGCACCGCGTGGCAAGGCACACTGACGTAGTGCCACACAGGAGGCCAGGCACACGACCCGTGTGCTGACGATCGGACGATCCGGATTTATTCCCGCGCACGTGGACGGTCTGAATCCATTTCCTCCTAAGGCACGATCGTACAGTTCATATCAAATCTTGATGAACGGTCCAGATTCATTCATTTATTAAACGTGATCGGACGGTTAAGATCAAACGCGATGGATGACTAAGATTAGAGGAAAACAGATATAAATACCCCACTTCATACCAAAAACAACCCAACCCCCCCCCCCCCCCCCCCCCTCCGTCCGGAGAAAAAGAACTAATTGCTGGGAAGGGAGTCGCCCGTCGCTGTGTCAGAGCTACCTTTGACCACCAAAAGAGGTAAAAAAAATTTAAATTCACTCGAAATTGAATTTTGAAGACCTTCATGGTAAAATTGGAGCAAAAGGACCAGCGGATGAGAGGAACACCGTGGGTAAAGCTTGGAAAAAAATAAAAAATCGCCTCCGATGAGACCCTTCCCAATTTTTGTTTTGTGTAATTTTTTTACCATTGTATTCACCATTTTATTTTCCATAGATTAACTAAAGAAAAATGTTCAACCGCGAAGGTGAGCCGACGGAGCTGCCACACCAGAAAACTCTGCCGCTAGTAAGCTTCTGTTTTTCAACTTTTTTGGGTCAACTGAGGCCCCTTAACGTGTTTTCTCACAAGGGTGAGTACAAAACCAGCTGAAATCGGCAAAACTGGTCAAAAATGGCCTGCCCAAGGCAAACTGCCACCATGGACGGCGATACTATCGTCGAAGCAAAGCGGTGGTGCCATGCTGGAATTTTAAAATTAGCTAAAAAGAATTTCTAACACCAATTTTGAGTTTTTTGTTGTATTCTAGGTACTTGAAGTGTGTTTTTATATCCGAAGAAAAATTCAGAGAATTTAGGGACCGCTAGTAGGCGCAGCTATAAGTTTGACATTTTAGACACCGATTCGAGCAAGAATCTCTCATCTTATTTCATATTATGAAATTGAAGTTTAATTATCAATAATACAATATTTTATTAAACTTAGAAAATTTTGATAATTAATTATAGATTACTAATAGAGCCAGAACTGGTTATTTATTACTGTTTGTCATGTTTTAACTATTGATTGATTTGACAGTTTCATATGCATGATAATACACTGGAATTGATAGATAATTCAATTGTGTTTCATTGATGCATGCATTGCTTGTTTTACGTGATTTATAGTTAAATTAGAAAACTGAAAAATTAAATGTAAATGGAAAATTTCTTAATTAACTGAATGGATGAATGGTAGACTTACTAGATATTCTGGGAGATGGTGGACAGCCCTAGTATATAGGGAACCCTACTATGAACGTTGCCTTGTATCGAACGGGGTATCGAGAATTGGTATTTTTGGCGTTCATATTGGACGGAGTATAGGGACGGTCTTTTTCACCCTCATACCGGACAGGTATTGATGATTAGTATTTTTAGTACTCATATCAGATGGAGTATGGGATGATCCATTTCACCCTCATACTAGATGGAGTATTGAGGGATGATACTTTTGGCGCTCATACCTGATGGGGTGTGGGGATGACCAGGTAGTTGACAATGTTGAATAATAGTTCACACTTAGTAGGGACATCCCTATGGACACCTATCGATACCAGTAGGTAGATAAAAGTGAAAGTTATTGTTCTGACTGATTGAATATGAGATTATGATATTAGTTATGTTATTAGCTCTATAGGTCAGTTTTGAAAATCTCACTATGGTAAGTATGCGAAAATGATTTTATTTATAATAAATGAATTTACTTAAATTAAGAATTCTATTAGTTGTTTTCATGATTTTTACTAACCTTTATTTATGTATCGGTGAGTACTGTTATATTCTTACTGGGTTAGTATATCTCATTCTTTCATTAATTATTTTAGATCAGGAGGACTAAGATCAGGTTCCCGATTCTCAAAAGAGTTGCAAATAGGATACTTACTTGTTTACTTTCCATTTATTTTTTTTATTTTTTATTATTTATTTTAAAAGAGTTATTCCCGTAATCCTATTGCATAATCCGAATTATTGTGTAAGGAATGTAAACTCTAACTTTATTGTTTTGCTTCCGCATTTAATTTATAATTTATTTTTTTCAAAATTCCAGGCTGTTACATTAATACCTCATCCGATATAAGGGTGAATCGGGTCGTCCCCATATCTCGTCCGGTATGAGCACTGAAAATATCATTCTTTGATGACCCGTCTGGTATAAGGCAACGTTCACAGTAGGGTTCCCTATGTACCCGATCCATCCACCATCTTTCAAGATATTCAGTAAAACTATCATTCATTAACTCACATGACCAAACAATTTTTCATTTGCATATTAATTTCTAATTTTAAAAATCAACCATAAATCAGGCAAGACAAACAATATATATATATATATATATCAATAAAGCAAAACTGAATCATTCAACCATTCAGGTATATCATCATGTATTTAAAGCTGTAAATTCAACAATCACTTATACAGGATAACAAATAAATGACTAATCAGTTCCAGTTTCATTAGTAACTTGTAATTATTCTGAAAGTTTTCTAAATTACACAAAATACCATATTATCGATTATTAAACTTCAATTCCATAACAGTGAATAAGGTGAGAGATTTTTACCTGAATAAGTGTCCGAAATATTGAACTTTCTACTGCGCTTATTGACGGTCCCCGGGGTTCCTAAATTTTTATGTGGAGATTAAAATACGCTTTATGTACATAAAAATACCTCAAAAACTAAAAATCGGTATTAAAAATCCTTTTCCGGCCAATTTTGAGGTTTTGGCATGCAGGACTGCCGTACTTCAGCGACGGCACTGCCGCCTGCAACAGTGGTTTACCTTGGTTTGGTAATTTTTAGTCGGTTTTATATTCATCCATACGAGAAACACGTTAGAAGGCATCGGTTGACCAAAAAAAGTTAAAAAACATAAACTTATTGGTGGTAGAATTTTCTGGTGCGGTGGCTCCGCCGGCTCACCTTCACGGCTGGGTGTTTTTCTTCGGTCAACCTATAGAAAACATAATGATGAACACAATAGTGAAAAAATCGTACGAAACGAGAAACTGAAAGAAGCTCATTGGAATATATTACGAATTTTACCCACAGTTTTCGGCTCACTCGTCGTTCCTTTTGCTTCGATTTGGCCATGAGGTTGCTTGGAATCAAATTCTAAGCGGATATAAGAATTTTTACATTTTTTGACGGTCAGAAAATGCTCCGGTGCGGCGGCGAGCAACTCCCTTCTCCAACGACTGATTCTTCTTCTTCGATAGGAGGCTGTCGGCTAGGGTTTAGATTCGGTTTGATGCAAAATATTTATACTCGTCTCAAGTTAATTTGGATCATTCATCGCATTTGATCTCGACTGTCTGATCCTGTTTAAAGAGGAAATGAATCTGAACTGTTCATCGCGATTTGATCTCGACTGTCTGATCGTGTTTAAAGAAGGAAAGAGTCTGGATCGTTCATTGCATTTGATCGCGATCGTCCGATCATACCTGAGGAGGGAACATATCCGAACCGTCCATGTGCGTAGGAACGCTTTTGGGTCGTCTGATTTCGGGCACGCGGATCGCCAGCGTGGGCTCTGGTCTGGCACTGAGTCAACGTGCCTTGCCACGCAACGCCTCTGATTCATCGAAGCTGCTGACTGGGCAGTCTTACGTGGTAAATTTTTTCTTAATTACATTCTAACCTCTAATTTCCTATTTTTCTTTTAAAAATACTATCCAAACCCAAATTTTCATCCATTTTTCCCAAAATTATTTTTAATTTCGTCTTTAACTTATTTTTTTCAATAATTCTACATTAAATAAAAATGTATTAATTTCAAAATTAGATTTTTATTTATTTTTAAACGTTAAAATTAATCTTGTGCCGAATTTCGATTCTGAGTATTACACCATATAACATATTTCAATTGTATCTAAACAAGTTTTTATATGAATTGATGTACCCAGTCCATCCATCATCTCTAAAGATATCTAGTAAGACTACCATTCATTAATTCATATGATCAAACAGTTTTCTGTTTGCATATTAATTTTCAATTTTACAAATCAACCGTAAATCACGTAAGACAAGCGATATATATATTTTAAGGAAGCACAACTGAATCATTCGACCATTCCAATATATGATCATGTATTTAAAGCTGTAAATTCAACAATCAGTTACACAAGACAACAAATAAATGACTAACTAGTTCTAGCTCCATTAATAACTTATAATTATTCTCAAAGTTTTCTAAATTGTACAAAATACTATATTACCGATTACTAAGCTTCAATTCCATAACAGAGTATAAGGTGATAGATTCTTATCCGAATCGATGTTCGAAACACCGAACTTTCTACTGTGGCTACTAGCAATCCCTGGGTTTCCTGAATTTTTTTGGAGAGATTAAAATACGCTTCACGTACCTAAAAAAATCCCAAAAATTCAAAATTGGTATTAAAAAATCCTTTTCTGGCCAATTTTAGGGTTCCACCAGGACGGTACCGTCGTGCTCCGATGACTGCACTGCCTCACGTGGAACTGTCGTGCTCCGACGACGGCACCGCCTCTCGCAGCAGCGGTTTGACTCGACTTGGTCTTTTTCGGTCGGTTTTATACCCATCTCTGCAAAAAAACACGTTATGGGGCATCAATTGGCCGGAAAAAATTAAAAAACAAAAACCTATTGGTGGTGGAATTTTCCAGTACGGAGGCTCTGCCGGCTCACCTTCGCGGTTGGGTGTTTTTATTCGGTCAACCTGTAGAAAACAGAACGATGAACACAATAGTGGAAAAATTTTGCTTGCGGTGGCACCGTCGGGCTTTGACCGCAATCTTCGGTGCACACGCCATTCCTGTTGCTTCGATTTGGCCATGAGGGTGCTCAAAATAAAATTCCGAGTGGATAAGAGAATTTTTACTTTTTTTGGCAGTCGAAGGTTGCTCCGGCGCAATGGCGGGCGACGGTCGGCTCCCTTATCCGGCGACTGGTTCTTGTTCTTTGACGGGAGGCTGTCAGCTAGGGTTTATATTTAGTGTGATACGAAATATTTATACTCGTCTCATGTTAATTTGGACTGTTCATCGCGTTTAATCTCAACCGTCTGATCGCGTTTAAAAAAGAAATGAATTTGGATCATTCATCATGATTTAATCTCAACTATCCGATCGTGTTTAAAGAGAAAACGAATATGAATCGTTAATCACATTTGATCGCGATCATCAGATCGCGTCTGATGAGGGAACGTATTCGGACCGTCAACGCGCGTGGGAATGTTTTTGGGTTGTCTGATCGCGGGCACGCGGATCGTCAGCGTGGCCTCCCGCATGGCATCAAGTCAGCATGCCTTGCCACGCGACGCGCTTGGGTTCGTCGAGGCTGCTGACTGAGTAGTCCTACGTTGTAAAATTTTTCGTAATTGCATTATGACCCCAAATTTTCGATTTTTCTTTCAAAAATACCATACGTACCCAAATTTTCATCGTTTTTTTTCAAAATTATTTTTAATTTCATCTTCAACTTATTTTTTTTCCATAATTCTACATTAAATTAAAATTTATTAATTTTAAAATTAAATATTTATACATTTTCTAACGTTAAAATTAATCTCGGACCAAATTTCGGATCCGATTATTACACCATATAACACATTTCGATTGTATCTAAACAAATTTTCATATGAATTGATGTACTTTCTTATAATTTGTTAATATTATTACTTATTGTATATATGATGCACGATGAGAGGTTTTCATACAGATAACATTATGCACACGACACGTGATGTGAGATGAAAACTAAGACTATTATCTCGATTGTCTAATGCCACCATATGCATTTGAAATTACCACTAAAAGTTAATAGGAACAACACTCTTATATGTTGGCAAAATAGTCTTTGACCCAATCCACACTAATTGCAAAGTAGAAACATACCCTCATCTTCTCGATGGTTAATGTTTGATTTTTTCAATTTAAAATAATCTTAAACTTAAATTAAGTACCATAACCTTTTAAAAAACACATAAAAAAATTAAATACTTTTATTATTTATAACTTGACTCCTCATAAAATTAAAAATAATAATTTAAATTTTATACATTAAACTCGAGACAATTTAATACTTTAAAATTAAATTAGCGACTTCATTATACTACAAATAAAATTAACTATACTTTAAAACAACAATACACATTAAATTACATATGTATATGCCCATAAATTGAATTAGTCATCAATCAAATTATTCAATTCACTAGGAAATTTTTGGTGAGAAGTGAATGAAACAAAATGTCAATGGTTACCATCTCCTAAAATTTTGGGTACTTACAATTCCAAAAGAAATGGGTGGTCCAAATACTATGTCTATTATATTACTTTCCAAAAGCCCAAGATTACTCCAGAGGATACCTTAAATCATTTTCAGATAATTATTTTCCAAAATGTATTTTAATAATTATTAATACAACAATTAAACAATATTATTTTATATTTTACGAACATAAATAAATATTATCGCGACATAATTACTCAAGTCAAAGTCAAAGTCAAAGTCAAAGTGTGGTTTGTGTCACTGAAATTTAACAAATGCGGCGCACGGTGGATTTCCGTCGTATGGCTCGAACATCGCATGTGAGGAAACTGTACGTGTTTGGATTGTGATTTTCAATCAGATTCGACCACCGGGGCCCAAGGCCTCCCCCATCTTGAAATCACAACCGTTTGTTGGCCATCACACCTGACTGATCCAACGGTCGTCATGGCTTACTTTTTTCTTTCTCCTGCGCGAACCAACACATTCCTTGTCACCTACGCTTTTATCTCATTCCTCGTTTCACATCCTTTGCATGTGTGTATAGGCATATATATGCATATACGTATGGTTGGCTAGTGAAAATTTTGGCACTCATTTACAAAATTAAGCCTATTAATTAAATTTGATATATTTAAATGATAACTAAAAATGTTCGAGGTTCCACATTCGAAACAGATCGATTTATAAATAAATTTATGCGAGTATGTTAGATAATTTAAATATATGTAGGATAATACATTATTATGTAATAATTTGCATAGACTTATGGGTAAGTGATTTTTTCATTATAGACTTACAAGGTAAACAAATTCAATCATGTTCATATAGTAATAATAGTAATAAATATATTTTAAATCTCAATTTTCTTCCACTAAATTATCCTGTTTGTGTTATAGTTATATATTTTCTCTACAAAAATAAATTTTTATTTTTATTTATGTTGTATTAATTAATATTGCATTAAAATTCCAATTTTTTGAAAATAATATTTTCACTCAATTTATTATCACATTAATTAATATAAAAATTAGTGAAATCTGTAAAAAAAAAAATCCGTTAATTTTTCAAAAGTTAAATATATTATATAAAAATATTTTATTAAACTATGAAAATATAATGGTAAATTACTTGTCGCATTACCTATTGTGCGAGATTGTTTGTATTATATTTGACTTTAATTTATTTTTAGTATTTAATTTTTAAAATTTATTTATTTAGTGAATAATAATTTATATATAATTAATTAAAATAATTTCGTAGATTGCAAATTTTAATTTATTTATTTTATAAATTAAGTTAAAGAATTTAAGGTCCTTGAGAAATTAAAAAAAAAAGAAAAGGCACTTGAGGGACTCGAGACACAAACAGCACAAAAGCAAACGACATAATGATAAAGGGGGAAAAAGTGAAAGGAGAAAACATTAGAAAAGAAATTCGAAAATTATTTTTTAATTGGATTCATCACGGGGAGAAGATCATGAAACACTCACCTCCCATAATTATCACTTGTCAACAAATCGGACCCTCTTGTGGAGAAAAAAAAAGAGGAAATTGAAAAGAAAAAGCAAGAAAAATGCATAAAAGATTTCCCTTTCAAATTATCCGTTACAGAAAATTTAGCTCTTGCTATGGAAACCAAAACACTGAGAGGCAAAAAGATGAATCCTTGAACCTCTTTCCTCTTCTCTCATCCTCTTCCTAATCTAGAGAATTCAAATTCGTTGATCCACTTTCCTTTTTTCATCCTCTCCCTCTCCCTCTCACCCTCAGATTCTTTTATTAGTTCTTGTTTTCCCCTCTTTCTCTCACTCTCCTGCGGTACAATGCTCTCTGGTCGCTCTTTTTCATGATTTGTTGAGCCAAGAAGTTTGGTGTTTGTTTACCGAGGAAGTTTACGGGAAAAAGGACGGAGCTTGAATGAAAAGTTTTGATCTTTGAGGTGGGTTCTTCCAATATTGAGAAGATAAATGGGTTTTGCGAGTTGGGGGATGTTGTTTGGGTTCCCCCTACTGGTTTTAACGCTGCCCTTTTCTGTTTCTGGAGAGACTGATGCTCGTGACGGTATAGTCTTCTTTTCATATTTATGATGTAGAAAATTTTCGGTTTTGTTTGTTTGCTTGCTGCTTATTTTAGAAAACTTGAAACTTTCCCTTCAATCATGCTCTGTTTGCGTCTCCTGAAAGCGTGAAGGAAATTGAAGGGAAAATGTGCCGGAAAGTTGATGAACTTCTGGTGTAGATAATTACTGATTAACTATGCTTGATAGACACAGAGATAAAAAGTTCTACATTGATGAACGATTGTTTTGATCTGCTTATGTTCTCAAACTTTTGTTTTCAAGTTTTCAAGTTATTCTTTTATAATCTTGGAAAGCTAAATTGATTAGCGTCTTATGTTTGAAATTTCAGTTATGGCAATTAATGACTTGTATGTTTCTCTGGGCTCCCCTTCTCTTCCTGGATGGGTTTCGTTTGGAGGAGACCCATGTGGTGAGGGGTGGCTGGGCGTGTACTGTGTCTTCTCAAACATAACAGAGATGTATGTCGGTTCCTCTTGTTTTTATGTTCGTCAACTGATGAAGATTTCTGTTTGCTGAATTTACAAGTTATTGTGTTTACAGAAGACTAAGTGGCATGAATTTGGGTGGAAATTTGAGCGATAGCCTGGGGGATTTTGCATCCATCTTAACAGTGTAAGTAGTAGCTTAGTTGAAATATAATATCTTTGTGATAGTATGTTATGTTCTCTTAATTATCGAGTCACCGGGTGGTCAACAACTAAGTTATCTTTAAGTAAACGGTTAACACCCTTGTTCTTATTGCGAAAGCGATCTATTTTGTGAAAATAAATTACAATTTATCAAAGGGAGTTGCTACATTGGATCTTGTTAAAGAGAATTCTAATCTTGTAATTTAAAATAATATTCTAATTTGTTTTTATTAATATTAAACATACCCTACAATTCTTATTTAGGAATATTAATTTAATTTGAAGTCTAAATCTAATTAGGAATACTTTATTAAAATATTGGAAATCCTATACTATTTAGGAATCAAGCACTAATGGAAAATATATATGTTATTTAGGAATCTAATACTAATTAGAATTTCAACTATTTAGAAATCTAATACTAATTAAAATTTTATATTTAATTGTGTAAAGGTCCAGAAACTTAGATAAAATAAAATCATAAATTAAATACAGAAGTGAAATAATAGAGTTAGGGTTTGTATTACTTACACAATAATTTAGAAATATTAATTTAATTTGAAGTCTAAATCTAATTAGGAATACTTTATTAAAATACTGGAAATCCTATACTATTTAGGAATCAAGCACTAATGGAAAATATATATGTTATTTAGGAATCTAATACTAATTAGAATTTCAACTATTTAGAAATCTAATACTAATTAAAATTTTATATTTAATTGTGTAAAGGTCCAGAAACTTAGATAAAATAAAATCATAAATTAAATACAGAAGTGAAATAATAGAGTTAGGGTTTGTATTACTTACACAATAATTTAGAATGTTCAATAGAAATACGAGAATGTTCATTTTAAAAGAACAAAAGGAAATTGAAGAAATAAACGAAAAACAAATCACTGAGCATTCTAGAACGACCTTCACTAACTTTTGAAGGGAGTTCAGGTGGTGAATTATTCGCAACTTTATTGTTGATTGAGATCTGGATGTTGGTCCTCTTGATCTGAAATACTTAATGAATGGGTGAGTTACACTAGCGTAGTAAGAATATCACATTAATAACAGATACGGAAAACTGAAAATTTGTAAAAATCAGAAAAATAACCAATGAAGCACTTAATTTAATGTCATTTATTCTATTTTGTGTAATAAGTTTTTTCCAACAATAACTTATAAAAATTCATATTCATGCACTATTATTTATTACATAAAAGATAATAAGAATGATCATTTTATATTTTTACTCGCTTACCGGTACCTCTTGGGGTTCATAGGAATATCATCCTACTCGTGAGTCCAATATCCAATTAAACAATTAACCGGTCATTCCTATACCCCGTTCGGTATGGGCGCCAAACATGCCACCACTTCGATATCCCATCTGATATAAGGGTGAAACATATCTTCCAAATTTTCCTGGTAAGGGATTTTCCAGCCCCATTCGACTGAGATAACGTTGACGGTAGGGTTTCTTATGTACCGAGTCCATCCGCCATTTTTCGGGTACCCTCTAAGTCTTTCCTATATAGATTTCTATCAGCATAATAATCAATCATGCAATAATCATATCTCATTTTATACTCACTGTTCACTTAAACAATAATATAGTTTCATACCGCCAAATAATCAATGATCGGGATACCGGCGCGCAATGCAGAGGAAAAAAATAACAGAATAACCAAAAAGACCCAAAAAACCATCAATTGAGTTACGCACAGTATAATAGTAAACAAATATAGGCAATACAGGGAAATAAATATGAAATCAAAACGACTGTGAACTAACCGATTTCGGTTTTACTAGTGACCTGTAATTAATTTTAGAGTTCTCTAATTTTTCGTAAAAACACACAATTATTAATTATTGAGTTTCAATTTGCCGTAACGGAGAAAAGGGTAAGAGATCCTTACCCGAATCGAGGTCTGAAACACTGAACTTTCTACTGCACCTATTGGCGGTCCCCAGGTTTCCTGAATTATCCATGCGGAATCCAAAATACTTGTCACGTACTTAAAAAAACTTTAGAAATCCAAATCAGTGAAAAAAATCATTTTTGGCTAATTTCGGAGTTCCGATACGGCAATACTGTCGTGCTCTGGCGACGACACCACCGCCCACAACGGTGCTGCTGTGCTCCGGCGACTACACCACTGCCTGTGGCGTCGCTTTACCTTGGCCTGACCGTTTTCGACCAATTTTTGCCGGTTTCGGCCGGCTTTATATATATTATTGCGAAAAAAGACGTTAGGGAGGCTTGGTTGACCGAAAAAATCAAAAAATAAAAATCTATCGGTTGTGGGGTTTCCTGGGTGCGGCGGCTTTACCGGCTCACCTTCACGGTCAGGAGTTTTTCTTCGGTCAACCTGTAGAAAACAGAACGGTGAACACAACGGTAGAAAAATCGCACGAAATGGGAAATGGGAAGGGCTCATCGGAGGAGGTTGCGGGTTTTGTCCGCGGCGGCGCCATTGGGTTTTCTCGTGATTTCTGGCTCATCTGTTGTTCCTTTTGCTTCGATTTGGCGATATGGGTGTTCGGAATCAAATTTCGAGCGGATAAAAGAATTTTTACCTTTTTTGGCAGTCAGAGGTGGCTCTGGTGCGGCAGCGGTCGGCGGTCGGCTCCCTTCTCCGGCGACTGGTTCTTCTTCTCCGGCAGGAAGCTGGCGGCTATGGTTTGAGTTCAGTGTGATACGAAATATTTATACCTATCTCACGTTAATTTGGATCGTTCATCACGTTTGATCTTAATTGTCCGATCGCGTTTAAAGAGGAAATGAATCTGCACCGTTCATCGTGATTTGATCTTAACCGTCCAATTGCGTTTAAAAGGAGAACAAATCTGGATCGTCCACGCGCGCAGAATCGATCTTGGGCCGTTCAATCGCGGGGCACGCAGATCGCCCGCGTGGCATTCCGTGTCAGCACGGCTTGCTACGCGGCGTGCTCCGATTTGTCGGGATTGTTGACTGGGCGGCTCTACGTGACAAAATTTTTTTTATTTGCACTCTGACTCTCAGTTTTTGATTTTTCTTTCAAAAACACCCCCCGTACCTAAATTTTTACCTATTTTTCTCAAAATTATTTTCAGTTTCATTTCTAACATATTTTTTTTTCCAACGATTCAATAAAAAATTAAAATAAATTAATTCTAAAATAATTTTTTTATATATTTAAAATGTTAAAATTATTTCTGGATCAAATTTCTGATCTGGATATTACAAATTGAATGTCAATTTTCTATTCTTGTTGTGCCTTCTATTTTTGTATTTATAACATAGTAGTGTTGATATGACTTGATTCTGAGAATATTTTGTGCATATTCTGCAAGGAAATCAGAGTATTTTGTTTATATAAAAGTTTACAACCTTATAGTGATGTATTCTCATTTTTCATCATAATGCAAAGTCTCTTCATAATCTTTCCCATAGATATAGACATACTTGCCGCAACATGTTAAATCTTATGTCTTTTCTTATTTTGCTATTAACTTTGTGTGATTATACGCATATGAAGCAGGTTATTGTGGTGTGTGTATTTTTTTCACTGGTTAAATTTTAACCCTTAAAAGATATCTTAGAAGTGAATTCATCGACAAATGTGTCAGTGCTTGTAAGATCCTGATCCTCAATGATTGTTTTGAACCTAGTTAAAAATGATAATGACGGAGACAATTGATACTTATATATTTTTTCTGATTGTAATGTGTTTCATCTGCCATCACCTAATGAAGCATTCAATTAGCCAAGTCTTTTCGTTTCTCCATGTCGAGAACTTACAGTGCTTTGCACTATTTTATTTAACAGGGATTTAAGCAATAATCACATCGCAGGAAGTATCCCAGACAACTTGCCTCCAACTGTCAGGATCTTGTATGTTCGAACCCTAACTTTGTTGTTAGTTTAGCATGATGGTTCAAGTTTCAAACACATTAGTGATCACATATGATTCTTGTGTTTTCTGACAAACCATCTGGTTTCTTTTCTTCGTTCAGTCTTCTATCAGGTAATCAGTTAAATGGAACCATTCCCAGTAGTTTGTCCTTGCTATCTCAATCTTCGGACCTGTAAGTCTAATTATAGTTGCTTACTCTGGCATCCTCCTGAATTGTTATAATTTTCCTTACTGTTAATCTGGCCTTCTTGTTTCAATTTTACCATGCTTTGCTCAGGGCATTGAACAATAACCATCTAAGTGGGGAGATACCAGATTCTTTTCAACCTCTAACGGGTTTGATAAATCTGTAAGCATTTTCTGCTAAATCATATGGATTTTCTTTTGCTTATATGTCTCTAGGTTGTGTTTGTAATCATAATGTTGTGGTGCAGGGATATGTCTGATAATAATTTGACTGGTCGCCTACCTCCCTCAATGGGGAGTTTATCGTCCCTTAAGACATTGTAAGTCAGTAACTTACTAAACTTTGGGTGTATTGTAAAAGCTCCTTGAATATAACCTACTATGCAAAAGCCCCCTCATTGTATCTTTGAATTTAACCTACTACTCAAAAGCTCCCCCATTCTAAAAATTGGCACGAAAGCTACCATAGTGTTGTAATTTCATCTTGAAACTGGATGGTTTTTGTCTGAAGTCTTAAAATGGCGTTTCTGCCTATTAAGGCCCTTAGTTGTACTTTTTACAATTTACTGTAAAATGTGTTGTCAGCATTTCACTTTGCATATATAAGTAATTCATCTATTATAGATGTTATTTCTTAAAAGAAAATGGTTACATATGTATATTTTTATTTGCAGGAACTTGCAGAACAATAAACTCACTGGGATCCTTGACGTTATACAGGATCTTTTCCTAACAGAATTGTATTCTTCTTACATCCCTCTCTAAGATTTGCATAAAAGTTTTAGCTATTTAACAGGATCTTTTTTTAAAAAAAATTGTAATTTGTATCCATTAGATCATTTCAGTAACCCAATTTAATACTTATTCTTTTTTTGCGTAGGAACATAGAGAATAATTTATTCTCTGGGCCTATACCTGCGAATTTGTACAATATTCCAGATTTCAGGTAAAGAGGTCGGCAATTGTATATTTAGATTTCTAAGTATTATTGATGGATGTTGGTGATACGATCATTTTATTTTCCAAGCCTTGGTACTTTTTGCATTTCTACAAACGATCACCCTTGGTGCGTTTTTCTGTTTGAAGTTTTACTTGCTTCTTTTGTCATTTTAATTGCTTCTGTGCAGAAAAGATGGAAATCCTTTCAATACTACTGTTATTCCTACACCTTCGGCTCCACGAGCACTCCCTCCCTCTCCAGCTTGGCCACCATCTTCTAAGGAAGAACACAGGAAACAGGCAAATGGACCTTCTGATTCAAAAAGACCAGTTTCTGCAAGAGCCAGCAAATTCTGGAAAAGTGATACGGTCATTTTGATTGTAATTATAGGAGCAATAGTACTTCTTACAGCAGGAGTTTGCTTTTCACTTTGGAGATGCTGTAGAGGCAGGCAATTGGCGAAACATTCTGAGAAGCATCATATGGATGCTTATGAGGGCGCTGGACAGGGGCCTAACTATAGTAAATCTTCACTCCCGTCCATGTGCAAGATGGAGAAAGGTAAGTTCATTCTTGTTCGTCTTTTTGTATGACTTAGGTGAATTTCTACATTTTATCCATGTTTAGTTTTTCTGAAGTGCTGGTTTTGGCAGTTCCTCATGAGCCAGTGCTGAAACCTCTAGGAGGATATGAAGTAGACAGTAGAAGAACGGGATCCATTAGGAACCCTGAACAAGTAATAGACGTATCACTAATGGCTGCAAGTTCAAAGCATAAGGATCATGAGATACACAAGAAACGTGTTGATGCAAATGTTAACCAGCTGCTGCAACCACCACAACCTCCCCCCTTATTCCTCCGTGCTGAGAATGCTGCCAAAAGTCCTGCTATGACTGAAGAAGCAGCTAGTATTTCTTCAAGCAAAACAACTTCATCTTCAGTTAGTGTTTTCACCATTGCATTGCTTCAGCAATATACAGATAGCTTTTCTGAAGAAAATTTTATTGGAGAAGGTCTGATTGGCAGTGTTTACAGGGCTGAGCTTCCTGATGGAAAGGTCTGATTAGGCTTATTAATCTTGCAATTCTGTTTGATAGTTCATATACTGACATCTGATGTGCATTTCTTGATTCTTCTTTTTAGTTACTTGCCATAAAGAAACTGCATGCTACAACTTCAGCTCAACTGAGTGACGATGAATTTCTTGATTTAGTATCGAGTATCTCTAGACTTAAACATGCTAATATCGTGGAGCTTGTGGGTTACTGTAACGAGTGTGGTCAAAGGCTACTCGTTTATGAGTATTATGGAAATGGTACACTTTATGATGCATTGCATATTGATGAGGAGATACATAAAAGTTTTTCGTGGAGTGCACGTGTACGAGTAGCAGTTGGAGCTGCCAGAGCTCTCCAGTAAGTAAAGCAACCAAATTGCTAAATATAAATACAGATAGTGTCATACAACTATCAAAGAGGTTCTATCCTTTTTGTTTTGGCACAGGTATCTACATGAGGTCTGTCAGCCACCAATTGTGCACCAAAATTTCAAGTCTGCCAATATTCTTCTCGATGAAAAGTTTGCAGCATGTGTTTCGGATTGTGGTTTGGCTCCTTTATTATCATCTTGCTCCACAAGTGAGGTAATTTTTGCAAGGGGATCTTTACTGGGTTTGCATCAAGTTGTGAACTTTACCGATAGTTGAAATTGATTGATCCTTGGAGAAATCTGAAAATTTAATGAAAATCAGAAATTACAAGCCGAATAAGAGGCATAAAAAAAAGAACTAATAGATGATGTTATAGGCATTGATCTCTCGAATTACTTGAAGAATGTGGGAGTAATTTGTGTGGCGCAGAAGTGAGAGAGAATTTCCTAAGTAACTACATTCTTGTTTCTTTTTGCTACAGATGAAATAACTTTATGACTGATAACTGGTGTCTGCATTATTAGTGGTCAGGTTATGCTGCGATTGAGCTTGAGTCTGGTAACTATACTTGCCAGAGTGATGTCTATAGCCTCGGAGTTGTAATGTTAGAACTTCTCACGGGACGGAAGTCCTATGATAGGTTAGTAAGACCATTAACTGTAAAATGTTTTTGCTTGGTCTTCACATCTGTTTCTATTTCTGTCTTGTCTGCCTTCTTTAATTTGAAATACCTGATTTTAGAAAAAAATATATATCTGATGGAAAAAATGTGCAGGACACGGCCTCGAGCAGAGCAATCTCTAGCTCGATGGGCTATTCCCCAGCTTCATGATATTGATGCCTTATCAAGAATGGTTGATCCTGCTGTAAATGGAGCGTATCCAATCAAGTCATTATCTCGTTTTGCTGACATCATATCCCGATGTGTACAAGTGAGTTTATTCATGCCTCTTTCATTATAATGGTCTGTTTCTAGATTACGATTAATGCATCCTCGCCCCTCCCAAATAGTGAGAAAAAGGTTCTAAAAGCAAGTTTTCTTAAATCCTTTTCTTTTCTCTCTCTTCCTTGTTTAAAACTTTTGTAGTTGGAACCCGGGTTTAGACCACCAGCATCGGAAGTTGTCCAGGACCTTGTTCACATGCTTTAGAGGATTTGTGGAACAAGGAGCGATGATTTAGAAAACAAAACGTAAAAAACGGTATGCATACGAGGCTAAAATTTTGGCAGACGAAAACATATGGGATGTTGACAGAGAGAGCCTCTCACAAGTTTGATATGGTCACCATATCCCTTCCTGAATTCTTGTTGAGATGGTATCTGAAAGGTAAACTAGCTACATTTTTCGCCTCCTTAGCTCCTTTCCTTATCCATCAGAGACATGGTAGTGTAAATATTGATCAGTTCATGGTTTATGTCAAATTCTACTTGCTAATGTAGTTTGTTTGTGTTCATCAATATCTGCAGTTCTTTACAGTTTTGATATGTAAGCTTTTTGGTTAATCTGTTGCTTTGGGCTGTAAGGTGAGTTTGTTTAAATGTTTGCTCAAGTTGACTTGTCATCCTTTGTTATTCTTTATTCAGATGTTATCAACAAAAATTATACTTGGGGTTGGGATATAATACAGAGTATGTATATTATATATATCCAAGGTTTGGAATCTGTTGATGGCAAGTCCCCATCTCCTTTTTAAACTCTCACATGTGGTGTGCTTTTTTTTTTTCTTTATATGTAATTTTGCCAAATTGACTGACTTGTTTTTTTGGCCTATATCTAGTCTTTGCATTAGTTTGTGGCTGTAGATTTGTTTACACCTGTTTCTAACTTATTTTTAACCAATCAAATTAATGAGAGATTTATATTTTATGAAACCTAACCCTCAAGAGATTAGCAATCAACATGATATGATATGATCTAGTGATTAATATTTTTTTGACTCAATTTTGAAGGTTACAACTTTAAATTTTATTATACTTTATTAATATTATTGGTTAACGGTGGTTAGAACGTAATGCTTCATTCAACGAGATTTAGAATTTCACTTGCTATTTATCGGCGGAGTTATGATGATCAAATTAAGTTCGGTTCTAGTAAAATTTTATATTTATAGACAGAAAGAACATTTATGACGAATATGCTTTCTTAATCGGTTAGTCACAAAGAGTAAAAAGTTCACATTAGTATTTTTATTTTTAAAAGAAAAAAAAATATCCCTCTAGGGGGTTAAAATGATATTGTAATTTATTATGTATCTTTTGAGCTCAAATACATACATACATACAAATATATATGTATGTAATCAAGAAAAATATAATTATATATATACATATATGATATGTTGGAATTTTGAAGTGCACATGATTTTGGTTCCTAAGTTTGTGTCAGTTGGTTGACTTTTTGGAGGAGAAAGAAACTTAAAGGAAACAGAAAACTTTAGTAGTGAAGTTGGAGACACAAATTCTTGGGTTTAATTAGTGCTTTAATTCTAGCATCACATGTTTGCTAGTTTCTACCAATCAAACATGTTTCTATTTTTTCCTGTGTTATATTAAACTATACATATACATATACATATACATATATATATAATATATAATAAATATTTGAACTTTTTGTCCATATCAAAGATTACATGATGAGGACAATTAGTACCTTAAGTGTCTCCCACGTGAATGAGCAATAAGATAGATTTTAAAAAAAGATTTAAGAAAGGCAATTAAAACAATATAATATCTAAGAAAAAGAATATTGTCTATATACCCACATGATTTTTGTCCTTCATATACATTTGGTTTCAAGCTGTTCTCATAATAATGCATTGCCATTATTAGACTTTTGTTTGGGACACTGACATTTTCCATTCCCAAAGATTTCCAACCGTGGAGAAGCTTCACCAAATTCTCATGAGCCAGACATTTTCCTGCACTGAACGGGGGATACTGAAGAGGAACCAAAGAAGAACTTAGAGAATTGTGACTGAAGTATGGGTAACCATGAAAATTATTGGGAACGAGTGTATGCTCCAAACAAAGAGGCTCCTGTAGATAATGATTGGGGTAATTGTAGTCAGAAATCTTCGTGGGAACACATGGGAGAACAATGACCATGAATGAAATAATAACTAACAAGAGTTTAGGAACAAGGATTATGGAAGGGGTGGATACCGGGGAACTTGGGATGGAAACAGAAGGAGAAGAGAAGGTTATGGATCACGTACTTCAAAGCTGAAAACCTCGAGGTTTTGAGGCGATGACAATCAAATGGATCGAGGATTGAGGAACGGAAGGTGAAGAAAAAGAGGGGTAGTTTGTGCTGGAGCAATAATTTGCATGCAAAAGGCTTGTTCAAGGATGTGTAACTCAATGAATTTTGTTGGACCAGTTAACCATTGAGTTTGAAAAAAAAACGTGTTTTGTTATTGGCATTAAAAAGATAGCCATGTAGATTGTGGGAAACATTTCTTTCTCGAGCAACACTTCCTTTCAATCCTATAAAACCATGTTCGAAATCTTGAAAGACGAATCTCTTGAAGAACGACAAGAAATACGAAAATATCCTACACAACTCAACTTTGACAATTCCAACACCTAGAATTCCTGTTCTCTACGATGTTTCTCTATGCTGATGGAAAATGACAAAATGAAAAAATGTTTCCCACAATTTACGTGGCTACCTACTCAATATCACTAACAAAACCTGTTTTTCTCAAACTCAATAGCTAACCAGTCCAACAAAATTCATTGAGTTGCACATCCTTGAACAAGCCTTTTGCATGCAAATTATTGCTCGAGCACAAACTACCCCCTCTTTTTCTTCTTCTTCCATTCCTCAATCCTCGGTCCATTTGATTGTCATCGCCTCGAAACCTCGAGGTTTTTCAGCTTTGAAGTATGGGATCCATAACCTTCTCTTCTCCTTCTGTTTCCATCCCGAGTTCCCCGATATCCACCCCTTCCATAATCCTTGTTCCTAAACTCTTGGTAGTTATTATTTCATTCATGGTCGTTGTTCTCCCATGTGTTCTACTAATGTATATAGAAGTATTAAAACTATTCTAAGACACTTTATGTTGTTTTCATTCTTAAATAAATTTAATTCAATTATAGAATATAACATGTTAGTATTATTTTGAGTCATTAGTGTCTGTGTCTGTGTGTGTGTTTATATATATGTATACATATATGTATTATTTTGGAAGTTCTAATATTATTGATTATCATGGGTTTGGATGGCTGGGATCACATGTGACCACCCAGAAAATTAGTGTACCACATGTTTGCAAAAGTACATAATAATTACAAAGCTGCTCTACGAATTAGGTTCGTAAATTAATTCTTTTTGAACATCATAAATCATGACATGTGCACCACTTATTGCATGCCAAAAATTTGTACACCTTTGAGAAAATAAAATTGAAAATTTCACCTTTAAGAAAAAATAAAAAAGAAAGTTGGAAGTACATTATATTATTATACCCACGTTTTAATTTCTGAAAATTTTGGTAATTTGTATTATGATATTTTGTAATGTGCTTCTAATATCATTAAATGTTAAATAATTATCTTTTTATTCTCGAAATTTAATTTTTTTTTTTTATAAATAACATATTAATTTAGTGATTATAATTTTTATTTTATATTTAAAAGTTACGAATTCCAATCTGACTGTTATAATAAAAATCTATTCTTCTTATCAACAATATCATCATTAATTCATATTATAAATTTTTTTTCCTGCTATATGTAAAAACAAAAATTACATATAATACATAAAAAAAATATATTGGAGAGAAATTTCAACTTTTAACAACTATCCCAACTTAAATTTTTTTTTACTTTGATTACTAGACACATAAATTATATGTAACATATAAAATTTTACGAGAAATTATAATAATTATTTTTTAAAAATTATATGTATATTTATATATTTGTATTAAGGATCATATAAATTATGAGATGTTAATACATTCATCTATTTAGGAACCTAAATGTATGAGAATTCAATGAATGTAATTATTGAAAAAGTTCTCTTTCTTCTTATGGGTCTTGAAGATTAATTTTAACTACCAAGTTTGATAACATTTACTTTCATCTAACCACCATTTAAGATTTGGTAGTGAAGTATTTAGAGATTTGGGTTTTCAAAAAATTTTAAGAAAGCAATTATGAGTACTTCTCAAGTTTAACTCAATAATTTAATGTAAAGTATATAATATATATATATATATATATAAAATAATATGAGAACCAAGTTAATTTTTAAAGAATTTTAAAAATATTTTTTATTTAATTATTTTGATATAATTTATATTTAAATAATTGCGAACTAGTTTTTTTTTCGATTTTGATTTCTTTATTCCTTTTTTTTTTAAAAAAGTTAATCGGTAACATTTCATTGATTAATGATTAGAAACATTACTAAAATTTTGATATTAATGATGTAATTGAGATTAAATGTGATTTAAGAAAGTGAGATTCTTTAGACTTAATCATAAACTCCTTTCAAATTCCTAATCCATCATTTTCCGTATCCAATAAATAAAACTTTAAAAAAAAAAAACCAAAATATTATTTAAATTTTTCCTGGCTTTAAAAAAATCTATTTATTTAATTATTAAAATTAATTTATTTATTTTTCCCATGACGTGCTTTATTTAATAAAAAAAATATTTTTTAATAAAAAGAGAAGACTTGTACCATTAGACTTTATTGGAGGGGGGGGAAAAAAAAAAAAAAAAAAAAAAAAAAAAAAAAAAAAAAAAAAAAAAGAGAAAATTCATCGGAGATTTTGGACCAAGACTAAGTAGCCGACAAAGTATGGGTATTTTGGTAATTTCGCAAAGAGCAACTGTCGAATACGAGGGTATTTTCGTCAAAACGACGCAGTTTAATCAATCATGGTCTGGGAAATTACACTGTTTACGGTTCCTTCGTATTTTTTTTTTACTTATTTACTATTAATTTTTGGTTTTTTATTATAAAAATAAATAAAATTTCTTCCTTATGCTTTCTTCTTAATGCTCTGTTTGTTTGCTGCTTTCACTGTTTGAATCTGAAATTCTTTCGTTTTTCGTTCTTTTTTCTTTTCTTCGTCTCAACCCAATTCTTATCTTTCGCCGCGGATTTGCATTCCGAGCAAAAGGACAACGCTTTCTCTCTTTTTCCTCTCCTTTTCTCACCTTCTTTGAATCTTCCGAGAAAAAGAGAAGGGGAGGAATCTGTAGCTGGCGTGGAGTGAATTCAATACAAGTGAAATTAGAATTAAAACCCGAACTCTGTTTTGGGTTTTTCGAGTTTATTTTTGATCGTGCTGTTCGCAGTGGAAAATGGCGAAGCGTGGATATAAGCTGCGTATCTTTTTATATATATATATTTTTTTGTGGTGATTTATTGCGATTATCAGCTTGAATTTAGCTTTATCTGAACAGCTCGTAGCTAGGTGAGTAGATTTTAGGGTTTGTTATTGATTTCTGTTCGTGTATCAGCTTGTTGGAAGATAGAGGGTTGAATTTTAGCGCGAAGTGAGCTTCTTTATTTTTTATTATTTATTATTTATTTATTTATTTATTTATTTATTTATAACTCTGTTTAGTTGATCAGAGAATAGAAGGGGAAAAAAAATGAAAGTTAAAGCTTCTCAATGTCGATTGTTGAGTAACCTGTATCGTTACAGTTTACAAATGAGCTCAGTTAGTTTGTCATTATACATTTTATCAGTAACCAAACAAGTATTGGTTTCTGTTGATGTTTATATTATTCTTTCTGGGTTCTCCACTGGGATTTGTGTTTTCTTGACCGAAATGAATGTAGAGGAATTTGTGGCTCATACTACAAATGTGAATTGTCTTAGTATTGGAAAGAAGGGATGTCGGCTTCTTATTACCGGTGGGGATGATTATAAAGTAAATCTTTGGGCGATTGGCAAGCCTACTTCTTTAATGGTTAGTTTATATCTTTCTATTATCTGCTTTTCTTTGAGTTTTAGTAACTTTCCTTTGGGTTATTAAATTTTTTTTTTTTACTGAAGATAGAATGCTAACTGCATCTAATAATCTAATTAATGTAATTTCAGCTAGATCAGCTAATTAAATTAGGATCATATATTTTGTGTTGTGTGTTATATAAGGTCAAAAAATAGCAGTTCATGGCTGAATTCACTTTTCAGGATCGGGTGCTGACTATTGAATAGAATTGAGAGTCTTAGTTATTGGTTTAATGCATTTTGTCCAAATATATTTTGTTTTATTTAATGCTTTTGGTTGTGCCTGTTTGGATGAAAGAATAAAAACATATTTGGGTGTTATAAACAGAGCCTGTGTGGCCATACAAGTCCAGTTGAGTCTGTGGCTTTTGATACTGGAGAAGTTTTGGTGCTTGGTGGAGCCTCTACCGGTGTGATAAAGCTGTGGGATTTGGAAGAAGCAAAGAGTAAGTTGGTTGATTTCTCCTCTCAAGTTATTAGTGAATCTTAGTTTAAACAACTTATTCTATTTCTGTGGTACTTCAAATAAGGCAGATTGTTTTGTTTGATTTGCCTATATACGGCATCTAAATGAATAAATGATGGTCGATCGGATTAAAACCCCGTATAAAAAATCTACGAGCATGTATAAACTGAGCTGGAGGCTCTTGAGCCTTTCCATATAAAGCAGAATTTATTGCACCGGGAGTTAAAACTGCTCTATTTAGTTGTAAAAACTATTAAGATCTTGGTTAATGTGTTTCTCCTGATGTGATAATCAAGAGGAACAAACTCACAGTTCTGGATATGTGTTCATTTAAAGTATTGGAATGGGCAGATGTTATTTACGGTCTGCCAACTTGTTTACTCTACTTGCCATTCTTCTTGAAGTGTAGTGGTTCGTGGTCTTACCGGACACAGATCTAATTGCACTGCTGTTGAATTTCATCCATTTGGTGAGTTCTTTGCATCTGGTTCCATGGATACAAATCTAAAGATTTGGGACATCAGGAAGAAGGGATGCATTCACACATACAAGGGTCATACTCGAGGAATTGGCACTATTAGGTTCACTCCTGATGGTCGTTGGGTAGTTTCTGGGGGATTCGATAATGTGGTAAAGGTAATTATTAGACTGCAATATCACTGTGAGTTATAGTAAGCTGATTTTCCTCCTTTAATCAATTTATCTTGTCATTCTGAGTAGGTGTGGGATCTTACTGCTGGGAAGCTCTTGCATGATTTTAAGTTCCATGAAGGACCTATCCGTTCAATTGACTTCCATCCCCTCGAGTTTCTCCTTGCTACAGGTGAGTATTTCACATGTGATTCTAGTTGTTGGCTTGATGCCTTAACTAAAACTTCCTTCTTTTTTCCCTCCTTTCTCCCAATCTGTGTTATTTTAACTATTATAGTGTTTAATACTGCTAGTTAAACTATAGAATCACTTATAGAAAGTTTTTAATACCCATCTCTCTCTAAGTTTGTTGTATATAATGGTGTAAGATATGTTCTTTGGAGTTGCAATAACATGAATTCCCATATTTTTTTATGTGGCTTATCTGATTTAATGTGATGCTCTACCTAAATCTGTAGAGTGAGGACCTATGGTCCTGAGATGGTAGAGCAAAAAAATTACGGCTATTTCCCCTTTGGTTCGTTGTATGCGAGACATAAAGTAGTCTGATAAAGCTTCTGTGACATCAAAATAATACTTCCATTTATGGACTAGAATTGGCTGCTGTCTGGGTTTATTGCATTTCCATAAGTCCTGATTTCTCATAAAACTATAATGATATTATCCATTTACTAATAAGTGATATTATTGTGTGGATGAGATCTTCTGGTTTGAATTTGATAATCAACTGTGTTATGATTGTGGCATTATTATTGCCCATTTGCTTGGTTTGTTTTTTTGTATATAATGGTGTAAGATATTATCCATTTTAACTAATAATTTTCAATTAGTTATTTTCCTTTTTCTCCCTCACCAGATCCTTTTTTCCTTGTCTGGGTTGGGGGCGTGGCAGGGTTGTTCAATTTTGTTTGCTGTTGACTATGTTAGGGTATCTGAATCTAACAAAGAGAGTCAATTAACTTGCATTTAGTGGAGTCATTTAAGTTGTTTCAAAGGCCTAACTATAAATCTATTATTACTTTGTGCCTCTTTTTTTGTTTCATCTGGTTGCCAATCATTTGTATTCTTGTCTTTTTATTCTTCATATTTGTATGGTTTGCAAATTCTTGTGTAGCTCATCATTAGTAGGCTCTCAGCTCTAGTAACTTGTATGTTTTCCAGGTTCAGCAGATAGAACGGTGAAGTTCTGGGATTTAGAAACCTTTGAACTGATTGGATCTTCCAGACCTGAGGTGTGCAACTTATTTATTGCAACTCTGTGCTGCTTGATGATTTAAATTAACAAAGAAGTTCTGCTAAAAGCAATAGTTTTCTAACATGTATGGCATTTAACTTGAAAGACAGAAGATAAAGGAATTTGACACAAGTTAGAATGTTTCTCTAAATTATAGTCTCTTACAGTGCTATAAACACTGAAAAGGTCAACATCCGATTGATGTCCAGATCTATGTTCGGCATATTATAATGTTGCGTTGCAAAAGCTTTCTGTAAAGACATGCTTTATGTTTTCTTAAATTTTGATGCTAAAAGCAATTGGCTTTTCTTTTTTAATTTTATGCTTCCATAACCATTCAGAAAAGTAACCAATCTTGCCCTTTGAATTACAAAAGTAAACACTGGTTTGGAATTATGATTATGATGGCAATGGAATTCTCATCATGAGGAGTATAGAAGAGATGCACTAAGGGTAATTAAAAATTTATAAATAAATTTTCAAAAATAAAATTCAGGAAGCATGATGCACAAAAATCAAAGACAAAAATAATTGACATACACTAAAATTGGATTTCCTTTTTGGTGTTTCCTCATTGCATTACTAATTACTGATGTGATAACTCACTCTTCATCGCGCATCCCTAAAATAAACGTGTTTTGCATTTCCAGGCTGCAGCGGTTCAAACAATTACTTTTCACCCTGATGGTAGGAGTCTGTTTTGTGGACTGGACGATGGCTTGAAGGTCTTGATTATTTGCCCTTGAAAGTTAATGAGTGTATATATGGAACTGGAAGGGAACATAAATATTGGGTTTTTCATAATTATGAATTACAGGTTTACTCATGGGAGCCAGTAGTTTGCCATGACACAGTCGATATGGGATGGTCAACGCTTGGTGACCTCTGCATTAATGAAGGAAAACTTTTGGGTTGCTCGTACTATAGGAACTCTGTTGGAGTTTGGGTAGCAGACATATCGGTATCCAGTACTTCGCTTATTAAATCCCTACACATTTCAGTAACTTGGTGAACCTGAGTAGAAGTGTTAGTCTCTCAATATATATATATATATTTTTGCTGTCAGCTTATCGAGCCGTATGGAACTGGTTCCAATGTCGAGAAAACTGACTCTTTGGAGAGTAAGTTTAATCTCCTGGGAAATCATTCTTCAGAGAAAGGAGGGAGTGAGATTAGATCAACATCTACTTTGCGATGCATGTCTCCTGATTATGAAACAAAAGAGATAAAGAACATATATGTAGACTGTGAGTATCTCTGTTTTCCATTTTTTGACTCTTTGTACATTAGTCTGTGCCTGTTAGTCATAAAGTCTCATGTTTGAAGGTTTTCTTTACTGGTTTATATGAATGTCTATCACCAGCAGGGTCACATCCACAGGAGTGGAACATTAACTGATCCTGCAACTTCATATTGGAGACTTATTTTTATAAAATGTCGATTTTTACGAGGTGATTATTGGTTTCGGCACAGCTTGTTTTTTGTCTCCCAATTGAAGGGTAATAAAACTAAAAAATCTCTTTCAAGAAAAATTCAACAGAAACAGTCAGGATCTTTGCATTTAATCGATAATTTTTCTGAAAGAAAGATATAGTTAGCAGAAATCTAAAGGTCTTAAAGCATTACATATGCCATTTGTGGTGGAGGAGGATTGGGTTCCTTTTCTTCTGGCCAAAATTGCTACATTCATCTAGTATCGTATCTCTGGATGTCTTAATGAAATTACTTCGATAATCCCTCTTTGCTTTAACATAATTCACCAAGTGCCTTGAGCAGTTGAGTCTGCAGTGTGATCCATGCTTTCAGTAACTACTGTAGTCCAACTTGTGTCAGGAAATTAGTTTGTGCAAACACTGGCCTCAGCTGTTGTCTTTCTCTAACTTGGCTTGATTGAAAAGGAGCTTATTAAGTGATCCTTAAAGTTCATACTTACAAAAGCTGGAGCTAGGGGTTTGGTTTTCTAAATCAATCTGTGGTTAAGCCTAACTAAAGCTATAATAGAACTCCCGAAGATTTTTATATGTACATGCAAACATATAGTGAGCACAAAGATACCCATTGGAATATGGTTTGGATATTAAAATTAAAGGTTTTGTAATATATATTTTTCTGCTTTCTCACTTTTTAGATGTATTGTTTTTCTAATATGATATTCCTTTTTTGCAAAGCTTCTGGTGGACCTCCTGCTCCTGCTGTTTTGCGGAGAACAGGATCTCTGAATTCTTCAAAGCCAGTCCCATCATTGGATTCTGAGGAGATCAATAACTTGATGGCAGAGAAGAAGAGTGCTTCAGTAGGAGTCCACGCAAAATCTACTGGACAAGGAGTTAATAAATCTTTTACCATAACTACTGTTGTTCCTCGGGATATTCCTGTTGGGAAAGAGTCTCTTACTTCTGGAAAAGAATCTATCACCTTCTCAAGGACCAAACCAGGCATGCTATTAAGACCAGCTCATACGCGGAGACCATCAAGTACTAAACTTGATGTTGAAAAGCTGTCAGTTGCTGCTGACGGAACTCTTGGCAATGCAAAAAGTGAATCAGATAGTGCAATTAATCCAAAATCTCTTGTTTTGGAGGACGGAGCTAGAGAATCCTGTGATGAGAAGGTTTCTGATATTAAGAGCGTGACAGAGAAGTTTGAAAAAGTTTTATCACCACAGGCTCCCACTAATCAAGTAGATTGTAAGTAGTTCTTCTATGCCAGTGTTGCATGTTTACGGAACAACTCTGGGTAGTGTGTAATTTATTCTTCTAGTTACCTTTTCCTCCTCGCCTCCTTATTTCTCCTAAACTGAGATTATACTTATGATAAGTTTTTGATTGAAATGCCAAAATAAAATTCTATTTGTCCTACTGTTGTCAAGTTGCGACTCCTTTCCCTCCTTTCCTGATTATATTCCAAAGTCGTCAATCTTTTGCTTTCCTATTCAGATGTTATTCTTGATTTATTTTGTTCCTTTTATTAGCTAAATCACATGCTTGATTTATCGAGTACAATACGGATTGCTTTATATTAGATTTCTTGTTGTTAGGTGATGACCGCACCAAAGAGACAAACTCTGTTAAGTTCGTCAATGGAGGTTTGCCATTTCTCTCAGCTGTTTTAGTTTTTTTGATGTATACTAAATGGGGGTTGATTATTTAGCAATTACCATGTTTGCAGTTGCAGTTGTTCCTGGACGGACACGTACTCTGGTTGAGAGATTTGAAAGAAGAGAGAAATTTAATGCCAATGAAGATAAAGCAGCTGATGTAACCCCACATCAGACAACTATTGCAACACAAAATCAGTCAACTAATATGATAACAAATGATACAATTTATTCAACATCAATCCAACCGAGTATGACAGCAACTCCCCCAAGTAGTATTATGCAAAATCAGCAAACTATCACGACCCGAAGCCAGGCATCTAATGTGACATCAGAACCAACAATTTATGTGACATCAATTCCACCTACAACACCAAATCAGGCGACTAGTACAGTACCAAAGCAGCCAACTGGTGTGGCCCTGAATCAGCCGATTACTATGACCCGGAATAGATCAATGAGTATGACCCGGGAAAGGCCAACTAGTATGATTCTGAATCTGGCCACACATGTAACACCGACTCAGGCAAAGAATATGATGCACCATGTAGTACCTGAAAGGGATACAATACCAACCACACTGGTAGGATTTTCCCTCAAACAAACTTTGCCATATTTCCAAGATTCTTGTTTTACTTCTTAGTTGAAAATTCTACAAGCCACTCATCCACTTATCTAAAGCATGCCGGTCATCTGCTTCTTAGCTAAAAAATGTCTTCTGAAACCCAAGTATCAAGCTGCAATTTCATTTTAACAAATAAGTTTTTTCAGTGTACACTATTATTATTATTATTATTTTTAAATCTTTGATGATGAGCAGAAGGGAGCAGATCAAATTTCTGGAAGGGACTTAACGACTGCTAACAATGTGGACCTTACTGAAAGTCTGATGCAAACTCATGATGTATTCTTAAGTACCCTCCGGTCCCGGCTGACAAAATTGCAGGTAAAATCAGCTGGAGATGTATTTTTGTACTGGTTTTCTGATTGCGAGCTGATCGTGGCCACTCTATATCTAGCAGTATAGTATCCGCTTGCATTGACAAATTTCCCTACCCATATTTCTCTGGGAACCTGAAATATTAACTTAAAGTGGTTCATCGTGAACTTTCAGGTTGTAAGACATTTTTGGGAACGAAATGATATTAAAGGAGCTATTGGTGCCCTGAGGAAGCTGCCAGACCATTCTGTATGTATTTATTCGAAAATTCCATATTTGTTCTTAAGTTTGTTTTAGTTGTTCCACCTAGTAACTGGAGGTTTATATTGTGTGTCCTTTCTTCCTAAATATCAATAATTGCTGCAGGTTCAAGCAGATGTGGTCAGTGTCCTAATGGAGAAAATGGAGATTCTCACGTTGGATCTATTTTCTTGCTTGCTGCCTGTACTTTCAGGCTTAATAGATAGCAAGACTGAAAGGTAACTGGTCAATAATATTCTTACTGCCAGTTGTAGTATATAATATATGGGATTTTGTTCCATTTTATAGCAACCACTTCCAAATCTGGGTTGTGAGCTCCTGTTAGAACCAACAAAATCTGATTTGACATCAACCTTTCCGAAAAACATAAAATGAAAACAAAAGACATAAAAGGTCTAATCTTACATATAATAGGACAAGAATAACTAATGGTATTCTACTAAGACTTAGTATGTACAGTTTTAGTTAGCATCTGTTATAACTCTTCTAACAGGCTTGTACGTCTACACTGTATAAATACCAGTTCTATACCCTTAATAATACATGAGAGAATTCATTCATAATCTGCATATTACCCACTTAGCTTGGAGGCCTGGTAGGATAAAGATAACTAATAAATATTTTGTCAAGACTTACACATGGTTTTAATTAATAACCATTTACTAGTTTGATAGGATTGTCTGTGTAAACTGTATAAATATCGGCTTTATACCCGATGATGATACATGAATTTATTCATTAATAATCTTTTTTCATATAACTATCCAATTGCCTAGAAAAAATGAGTATGGAAAGATTGATGAGTAGATCAAAGTCCTTCACTGTTTTAACATTTCAATTTCAAGACTGTTTTCTTTTCTTACTCCTATTTATTTTCCATATGCATCTGGAAAGGTGTCTACCCATTTTTGTTTCAAGGGCTGCTCATACCTACGCACTCTGGCAGGAGAGAACAAGATATTTGTCATTTTGAATTTACGAGGACTAATAAACATTTGATTATCTTAATTCTTATATAAATATTGTGAATGTCCAGGCATGCAAATATTTCTTTGGAGATGCTCCTGAAGCTTGTGGCAGTCTTTGGCCCAGTTATAAGCTCTACCATTGCAGCACCTCGAGTTGTCGGTGTTGACCTACATGCTGAGCAAAGGTTACGTTGATTAGCTTTAAGACCTAGATTTTGCTTTCAGTTTGCTGTAAAATTAAAAAAGTTGTTCAATGACTTATTCTTTCCACCCAAAATTCTGAACACAGGTTAGAATGTTGCAATCAGTGCTTTATGGAGATGCAGAAAGTTAAGAAAAATCTTCCTGAACTTGTAAGGTTAGCTCACAATCTTGAATTGTTAACTTTACCCCTGAAGGCTAAAGGTATCTGACTAAACTGCTGCATAAATTTTTCACTAGTAAAAACAAAATGCTCGAACTTTAAAAATAGATGCATAACTTTTCCATTGGTGAGAATTTTTATTTAACTTGAAAAATGAATAGCTATTGGAGAAGAGTGGATAAACAACATGAGTTCCCCGTGGAGATACCTGAATAGCCACAAAGGATGAGTGAGCTCTTAACATTAGTTGCCAAATGCTGAGTGGCTGAAATCCTTGTACTTGTGCGAGAGAAAGTGATCTCGACATTCTAAAACTTCTTTCCTGCCATCACATGCACAAAGACTCCTACTCAAAAGGGTTTCACATGCTCACATGTCCAACAAGGAAAGGAGATAGGTTTAGTCGGTTAATGCTTTTGGTATTGTGATTGTAATGTCCAATTATAGCGTGTGGCTGTTTTAATTTTTGCCTTGGATAATAGGAACACAATTGGATTAGTTGTCATTTGAGAGAAGAGAAGAGTGGAAGGAAGAGAGAAATAGAAAGAGAAGGCTGTTGGAAAAGGGATGACTAGAAAAGCATTACATGGAAGAAAGAAAAATTTTGAGAAAGAGATGATAAAGAAGGGATGCTTACCGAGCCTGCAAAAAGCTATTATATTTGTATTTTTTTTAAGCACTTGAAAGCCGTAAAAATCTAGTTTTATGCAAAACTAGTAATACCATAATCTGTTCTACTGAAAAGCTGTACATACAACTATTCTATATGAGGAAACCTCTTATGACATATAATGCAAGTGATGTCTTCGTATGACTGCACCAGTATGTCTAACTTCATGCAAGTGTCTCCATGGATCTTACTGTCATGTAGATCTGTCCACTTATCCTAATCATGTCGAACAAATTACTGTTCTAGAAACTTTCAGTTTACCTTTCGGGGCAGATAATTTTTGAATTACCATATTCTTAAGCCGCATTCTTGCATGTCAAAAATCTTCTAAAAGATTTTCTGCTAGTTACATGATACAAGTTATAACTGCTTGTTTCCAAATTCCATAGAGATGGTATATCCCTTAGAAGCTTCGATTCCATTGTCTTTTATTTAATTATATTTGACAATGTTCTTTGAATCTTATGCATTTATTGCTTTCAAGTCTTGACCTGGGTTAGCCTGAATGATCATGGAAGCAAAAAGAATAAATTCTTAAGTTATTCTGCAGGAAGGGTGGTATGCTGGCAAAGAAAGCTCAAGAATTGAATCTAGTTCTTCAAGAATCGTAGTTGACCGTGCCATGCATACAAGATTTTTTAAAGTGCAAAAGAGTGGCCTAACCAGACCGGTACCCTCTAACCGGATATGTATATGATACAAGAGGCTTTTTTCTGCTACACATTTCTCATACCTCACAATTTTGCATTGCAAATCCCTGCATCCTGCAGCTGGCTACTTCTTTGGAAGATACAGAGCGGCATCTAGAATAAAGAGTGAGGTCATCTTAGAAGAGAGTTCATCCAAAGAATGAAAGTACCATCATTTGCAGCTGTTTCAGCTGTGTGATCTTGAAGATGGAAGAACTCATCATCCCATTCTTAGCGATCTGGTTGTACATTGGAACTCGATATTATGATTCTTTGATATTACACAGAAGAGTCTTGTCAGCATTCTACTCTTTGTATGAATGTAAGTACTTGCAGGTATATGTGTACTGAAGTTCTATCAGTGAAATGAAATATGTATAAATTTCTTCAAAACTGGTCCACCACCTGTACTTTCTCTTGCATTATTTCACTCTTTAGAATGAATGTTCATCCAATTGGTAAACCATTTTTCAAGAACACAGATTCTCTCAATTAGCACTAATTAAAAATTCCCAGTTTACAAAAATTAAAACCCAATGCTATATTAGGGAATTAATTTTGGCTTTTACCTTATCTAATTTTTCTATATATTATATTATACTAAAAAAAAAAAAAAAAGTTTAATTAATGGAAGAAAAAAAAGGAGGAAAAAGGGTTTTGTTAAGGACTTGAGGGGCTTAATAGTAAAATCGATATTTTATAGGGATATAAAATATAATTTTATTTTTGAGAAAATAATTTTATTATTATTAATCTGATAGCCCAACGCAGAGGCACAGAAACCAAGAGTGGATTATGCCGAAAAGGGCGTCGCCATCTCATTAAAAAACGACACGTGGCAAAAATGCAACGTGGCAGGAAAGATGCCACGTGATAAGAAAGGTGGCATGTGGGACCTCCTATAATACATTGTTGGCCACATTCTGCATATGTGGTTGGTACAAGAGCAGGACACGTGTCTTCCTCAGGGGCCTTTTTGTGGGGCCCGCTAATTGGCAAATCAGAAATTTATAAGGACGAATAAAATTTTTAAATTAATCGTAATTAACAACTTGATTAACGTAATTTAAATATTATTTGAAAAAAATGTCGCAATATGTCTTAAAAAATTAATTTTTTGGTCATTCGACTATTTTATTTTATAAGCTTATATTTCAACTTCAACATACATTTATTTATATATAATTATGTCAAATATATATGACTATTCAAGGAATGACAATTTTATACAGGGGATAAACTTATAATCCACTTTGATTTATAAGTCAAAATAAGTAACTTGAGATAAAATAAAATAAATAATATTTTTTATAAATAAATTTAAAATAGTACTTGAGTTTGAATTATTATTTTTATTTAAAAATATCATAACATTTAAATTTATTTAATTAATTAACATCGATAAAATGAGAAATTATATAATTATAATTACGATTGATGAAGATGAAAATGTAAATTTTCAGGAAGAAAATTGCCAATTCCTAAAATACTAGATTTCATTATGATATCTAATTTGAAGATAATTTTTTAATTTTTATTAAATTAAAAAATAAATCATTAATAATTACGGTAACAATAATAAAATAAAATAATAATAATTTAGATAAAAGAGTACTATTAAAAAACTTTGTAAGCATGTAACAAAGTGTAATTTTTTTATTAAAAAAAAATAAAAAATGTAAATATAAAAAATATGTAAGGGTATAGGTGTAATTTCAAAAGAAAGAAGTGGATATTGTAGGGTGGCGAAAATGAAGGCAAATCCAATCTTGCCAGCAAGTAGAGACGCCCCTTGGTTTATTAAGCAAATCCAAAAAGAAAAAAAGAAAACTTTTTAACAAAATTATATAATTTTTTCTTCTTCTTCTTCTCTCTCTTTCTATATATACATATACATATATATATATATTGTATATAAACACAAAAACCAGATTCCTAGTCTTTTCATTTTCCACGATTTTCTCCCTTAACAAACACCATTTTTATCTTTTTTGCACGTTAAATACCATATCTTTACTAACCAAAAACAATAAACCTTCTTGTTTTGCTATTCTTCTTCGATTAAAACCCTCTCTAGTGTAGAATCCGTCAACCCCTTGTCTTACGCTTTTAATTACTTTTTCTTTTGTTTTTTCTTTAGCAGGAAATAAATAAATAATACCCTTTTTGAAAAAATTAAAGAATATCAAGAAAAAATAAATAAATAAAAAAGAAAACACCCAAAATCTCCTGTCGTCTCTCCCGAAAAAAAAAAAAAAAACCGCCTTTACTTACCTACCCTACCCTAAAACCGCCTTTATCTCTGCCTTTTACAGTCTTTACCAGGTTTTCCATTTTACCCAGAAGCGGTTTCTCTTTTCACTTTTCTTGTTTATGTCCGAACAAAGCCCCTGAAAAGACAGAAGAAGCTCTCGGATTCTATCTTTTTCTCTTTAATTTTTTTTTTCTGTCTTCTAGTTTTGGGTTCTCGTAATTCGAAATCGCGGGGATGGCTAGAGTGCGCCGGGGGTGCGTTGGATAAGGGTGGTTGGTTGAAGGCGGTCCACGTGGAGGATGGTGGTGGTGATGGGAACGGAGGTGACGAGGAGGTGGGGCACGTGGGAGGAGCTGTTGCTGGGCGGAGCAATTCTCCGGCACGGAACCCGAGACTGGAACGTCGTCGCAGCGGAGCTCCGGGCGCGCGCCACCGGTCGCCCTTACACATTTACTCCTGAGGTTATTGTTTTGATTAATTAATATTTTAATTATTTGTATTTAAATCCTAATTAGATACTTTTCTGTTAAATAATCCCCCAAGTATCTATTTTGTCTTCATGTTTGGATTGCATGAATTACGGATTTTTGAATTTTTTTTTTTAACTTTTTAAATATAAGATAATATATTAGTCTTATCTCCAATGAAATTTAAGCTCCTAAATATGAACAAGAACATGAATACCCAATAATGGACTCGTGGAAATCTAGGTAGATTTTTGAAATTAATGTTTTTAGTGTTTCTTAATTGTTTTTTTATTATATTTTAAAAGGGTATATTTTTATAAGTTTTGATCATATTGAAATTTAAACTCGACAACATAAATAATAGATTGGTTGAAATTTAATTAAAATTTTGAAATTAATGTTTTAATGTTTCTTAATTGATTTCGATTATAATTTGAAAGTGTATATTTGTATGTCTCTTAAATTTTGTAAAGTCAAAAGTTCTATAGCTTTTCTAGGCATTCTAAATGTCCAAATTACCCTCCAATGAATGTCATATTTCTCTTCTTTTACAAGGAGCTTGTACATTTCTGAGTTATGTTAAATATTTTTAATTTAATTTTAAAATAAATATTTTACTTTTTGAAAATATGGTTTTTTGAGAAAAAAAAAAAAAATTGTGTTATTAAATAATTTGGGTCAAATCATACACAATTATTTCTAGATAATCTTTTGCATGAGGTGGGCCGTGTCATTATATCATGAAAAAGAATTATTGACATGGATTGGAAAACTAGTTTGCATGAAATAAGAAAAGGGTCTCATGAGTATGTAATTAGAAAGTTTGGAATTGTTTTTGCATTTTGATAATTATATAGATGAAAGGATAGGGACATGCATATTTCATGAACTTTTTTTTCCTTCCCTTCATAGCCTTTGAATAACTGTTTATGCATGCATTCAACATATATATATTTATATAGAAAATTCAGAACATATATGTGTTTATACCAGTCTATAACTGATTCGTTTTCACGATGTAGCTGTACTGAGTAATTAATTTGGCTGATTAAGATCCTTTGAGTTGTTTCAACCATGTAGACTCTTGGGCTTAGTTGTGGCTGCTGCTTTATATTCGACTTTTGGTATTAGACATCGATATCTTTGTTGTCTTTTACTGCACTGAGAAATAGCTTTACCTCTGATGTAGCATAGACTTCTCAGAACATCTCCTAAGTGAGACTTCTTTATTTTATACATAATTCTGGTCACTATGCTCACTACTTATGAGATATATGGCCTTGTTAATGTGAGATGGATTAGGCTCCTGACAAAAGTACCTGTTCATCTTCCTTCAGTCGAGCGTTGTCTTAGGTGACTCTACCGGAGTTCAGGATGTGTTTCCACTCAAGCATCCCATACCTTTCTAAGAGATCCTTATCATATTTGTGCTTACTTAAGAAAAGTCTTTCCTTGGTTTGCTCAACTTGAAGACCATGGAAATGTAATAAGTCACTTAGAACTTTCATTTGGAAGCATATTGATAAGTTGGGTCCAGTTTCCAAATTTCTGCTTCATCATATTCAGTTATGATGAGATTGTCTTGGTGGATTTATGTGTTGCCAACTTATCATCTCTGGCCTTGATGAACAAGCTTGAGTTGGCTGGTACCATTGTGAAACAACATTGGATTAGAACTCTGATATCTTCCTGTATCATGTTCTTGGTACTTGCTTTAACCCATATAGTGCCTTCTATCGTTTACATGCATAGCTTGGTTGAGTTTTTGCTTTCAAATCTTTGAGGTTGCTCCATATATATTTTCAATCCAGTTCTCCGTGTAGGAATATGTTCCTTACATTCATCCGATAAAGCTTCCATGACTTATTGGCAGCTAATGCCAATAAGACAGGTTGTGGTGATCTTCACTAATGGGCTGAATGACTAGTCAAGTCCATGCTAATGTGAGAATCCACGAGCCACTATTAGAGCTTCAGATCTTTCAATAGCACCATTTGATTTGCTCTTTATTTTATAAACCCATTTGCATGACATGGGGTTTACTTCAGTAGGTCTTGGCACCAATTCCCATGTCTCGTTTTGTTTCAAGGCTTCTATTTCTTCTTCCATAGCTTTTCTTTATTCCTTACCTAAGAATAAGAATACCTTCTCACATGTGATTGGTTCTTTTATTTTCTCTCCTTCAACCACTGTTGCGTTGGCACACTTGGGATCTGGTCTTTGTTGCCTTATAGATCTTCTTGGTTGGAAACCAAGTTCCCTCACTTCTTCACTCCCTTGAATCTCTGTAAATTGTTTAGGCCACACATCCGCTGATGTTTGTTGATCTACTCTTGTTCACCAGGAAGATAAATCCATTTCAGGTGACTTCTTGCTAGCCTCTTCAGTTTTAATTTTTTTTTTCGAGGCTTTTCTTCAATATCCTTTGTATTTGGAAGCATTATTGCTTGGCAGACCACCATAACAAGTTCTCGTTGAACACCATATGTCGAGAGGTATAACATATCCTTGTTACAAAATTGCAACACTTCCACTATTTTCTTTGATTATCATAACCCACGGATATGCATCAAATCCTCTTTGTCAAACTTAATGCAGTATTGATTGGTACAAAAAACCTAGCAAATGTATCTAAATATCAGAAAATGAGTTACTGTGGGTTTCGTTTCCCATAACTTCTCGAAGGGGAAGCAAACTCCATTGTTGTATGTGGTAAGCTGTCCTCGTGCATTTTGCCTAAAAATTGAGGTGGCACGTTCTTTGCATGCAAAATACTACTTCATATCCATGCAAGATGTCTACTTTTGGAATCTACTTCTAAATTTTATTATGGAGTATGTGGATCCATTGCCTTCTAATCTTGCAGTCTTCTAGATATTGTGAAATGTGAATTATATTTTCTTCCTTTATTGGTATGAAGACACTAAATTCTTTGACTTATTTGATTTTCAACCTTTTCCTTGAGCCCTTAAACTTAAGGCTTCTGATTTTCGTTCAAAAGTTCATCCATATGTACCTTGAGAAATCACTGATGAAGGTTATCATGTATCGATGCCTGATGATAAATGATTGCCTTACATGACCAAATATGTTGAATGGACCAACTCGAGAGGCTTCTTTACTTTATATTTTTCCTGTGGTAATTGATGTGCTTTATTATACTGGCAACCTGCACATGCAGTGTCTTCACAAATCTCCAGTTGAGGAAGTCTCTTGAGCATAGCTCTTCACCATTACCCTTAGTTTATGATAGCTCATACGTCCCGAGTGTGCTTGCCATAAATTATTATCTTAATTTTCTGAGTCTTATCTAAGCTGTTTGTGCTGACATTACAGAGACTACTCCAATCACTTTCCTTCCACGATTGGTGAAGTAGTTGGCTATAGACTCCTGTATACTTTCACGTTTTTGGGTCCAAAGGCCATGTAATTACCTGAGAATGTGAGTTGTGGTGCTGATATCAAAGTCTTCTTCATCTTGGGCACATGGAAAACATTTTCCTGCTGCACTTGTTGTTGGCTAAATCGAAGCACTATGACCAATACTTTTTCTTTTTCTCGGAGTGATTGGTAACTCTGAATTATTGACTGTAACGACAACTCATCTTCCTTTATAATCGAACATGCTTAGTCTTTTTGTTTCTCTCCTATCATTTAATTAGAGCATCAAGAGTCTATTATCCAATCACCATTGCAATTAATTAATCTATCACTCACCAGAACAAGAATTGGCTCTTCTTCAGGCTCAACCATGGAGGAGATTGAGAGCTCTTAGTTGCTCTTTTGCTTGTATGCTTGGAGGTCCCATTCTTTTTCGCTTTCATTTTGGGGCTGTGTGGATGTCACACTGTTCCCTTCTACTTTTCTATATGAGCAGCCTCAAGTATAATGACCTCTTTTACCATGATTATTACGTTTATTGTTCTTCTGATTGCGTCATTTGTCTCTGGTCGCTCTGGTTGGTTATGAGATCCCCTTGCTCCTAGCTTTTTCATTATCATTTTTGCTGTGCTTGTGAATTTCCTCTATTTCCTTTGTTTCTCATCCTTGCAATCACTTGATGAAAAGAGCTTTTCTTCTTCTTTAGTTAAGAAATTAGACATTTTTTGTCTAAAGCCTCTTTGTTAGCTAACAAAGTAAGGATGTTCAAGAATTTGATGCCTAATGTCTTGAAGTTACCAACAGATTCTTGACACGCATCATGATAGCTCTCTGTTTTCTTCCTTCCCTTTAATTAATAAAACCTGTATTCTTGACATATCTTGAACTTTTGCATGTTAACCTCAACTTACTAATCACTATGAAAGTTGGTTTGCTCATAAAAGCAATCAGTTTTGACCATGTTAACGATGATTTGGTCTGCATGATAGTCGAAGAGCTTGATAAGATTTCTTCCTTTATTGGACTTTTTCTATAAATGATGTTGTCCTACAGATTTTTTTCCTACATTGTTCTTTACATTCATTATCATAAAAGTAGATCCTGATTGCAGGTGTGTAAGGCCAAATATGAAGACTTGCAACAACGTTACTCGGGATGCACGTAAGTGAACTTTCATTACTACTAAATTTTGCTTGATTTTGGCTTTAATTTACTCAACTCATGAACCATTAGTAACATGGGAAGTCATTTCTTATGTTTTATACAGAATTTATCGAACCTTGTGAATAATTTGATAAGCATGTAAATTTTTTCTTGCATGGGCAGCACCCTCTTGGTACCTATAGCAATATACTTCACTGTTTATATTTATAAAAAGGAAGTCATTTCCATTTTTTTCTTACAACCAGAGCTTGGTTTGAAGAGCTAAGAAAGCAAAGAATGGCTGAGTTGCGAAGAGCTTTAGAGCAATCAGAAGACTCAATTGGGTGAGTAATTTACTGCTATCCTATCCAAACTTGATAAGAAAATATCTTTTAATGAATCTTTTTTATGAAAGCAGAAATGATTTAAGATTATCTAGAATTCTTTTTGGCATAAATTTTTGTACTTCCTGTTGAAAGTTATGTTTGAAACAAATAAATTTATGAAAACATTAAGAGATGGATACACAAATGAAGTCATTTTTTAGCATTCATTTTTTTCCTAAAATAGTTCTGGTTATCCTCCACATCTTAACATTCTGTTGGTTAGTGGAGTTCCTTTAAGTATTAGATATAGAAGAAAATTTATTTGCTTATTGCAGTTGGCATGTTCATAGGTTGCAGTTCTTTCATATGTATTGCAGATTACTCATTTTTCAGTTTCAGGTCTCTGGAATCAAAACTTGAATCCTTAAAAGCTAAAAGAAAAGAAGATTGCAATGTCGACTATGATTATAGTCAAACAGAATCACCAGTGCCATTTCAAAAATCTGAGGGTGTTGAATATACCAGTAAAGATACATCTAAGGATCTTTTATCTGCTGGTAGTTTCACTGAACAGACCCGGATAAACTGGTCGCCAGAGTGTGAGGTTCCAGCTGCAACAGCTGCTAAAGCAAAAGGGATAAAGTTGGAAAGTTTTCCTTCTGAAACCGAAAAGGATTCGAGCAATGATAAGTTAGTGGAAACTGTATATGGGGGTCAAGGGGTTACCGTAAAGAAAAGAAGAGGGAAGAGAAAGAGGAAGGATGTCAAGGAAGCGAGTGTTGGCGAAAGTGACTTTTTGGGCCCTGCTACTGATGTCCTTAGTGCTTCAAGGGGTTATTCTGGTCAGATTGCCAAACCCTCTGGTACTGATGATCAAAGCCGAGGTTCAAGCCAGGGTGGGACGGATGATTTAAAGGGGATATATGATTCTATTGTGCAGCATGAGTGTGCTTCTGTTTTCTGCCGCAGGCTTGATAGCCAGGTATGGAGTATTAAATTTTAGGCTATATACGTTATAAATTACTTTTTCTTCTGCTTGGTTGCTATTTTGGTCACACAGGCATTAAGTCTAGTATGGTGAATTTGATCGTATTAGAATTACAGAGTAGGTTTTCATTGCAGGAAAACAAGCTTCTCGATTCTCATTTAACTGGATTCATTTCTGTTTTGTACTTGTTTGTCACAGAAGAGAGGAAGGTACAAGAAAATGGTCCTTCGGCATATGGATTTTGACACTATAAGATCAAGGATTAGCAATGGTTTGATCGTGTCAGCGAAGGAGCTGTTCCGGGATATGCTGCTGGTGGCAAACAATGCATTGGTCTTTTATTCCAAGAACACTCGCGAACACAAATCTGCAGCACTTCTCAGAGACGTTCTCATTAAAGCTTTCCGGCATCATTACAAGGACTGCAATACCACCAAGGCTAGCACTCCAAACCTGCTTTTGATCTCAACCATGCGGAAACCTCCTGCAAAACCAAGAAGCATCCGCACTGTCAACCAGAAACCTTCGAGAAAGTTGGCAAATGATGCGAGTGGAACTCCCAACGGAGGTAAAAAACAATTCAGTGCTGTTTCTCCTCCATCAATGGAATCTTTAGCCGCTACAAAGAAGGCTTCTGGTTTACCAAGAAAAGCTGGGAATCGACGTGGCAGCCCAGGTGCTGGAACTCCTACAAGAGGACGAAAGAGATGCCTAGCTAGGTGACTTAGTCTGTTGTAACCTCGAATGTTCTTGTTGCTCCTCCATGTTTAAACCCAGTTTTAGTCCCGGTTATCTTTGTGAGAGAGAAATATGGGTCTTGCTGGGTGTTTTTTATCCTTGATGTTTTTTGTAGTCTTGTAGAGTATTTTGTGTATATAGTTTCTTTTTCTGTTCTGAATAATGCAGAAGGAAGTTGTAAGCCAAATCCTGAAATTCTTTTTTAATCTCATTTTTTAACAGTGCATATTGCATCAAGCAGAAGTGAAGATTAGCTCCAGTAAATTTGATGGAAATTCATAATCCATTGGCACTAGCCAAGGTAGAAAATTTAACCAAGGTATTAAACTTAGAGTGGTAATTTATTTTACTCGTGTTTGAGCCACGTATTAGTTTTCGATATCTTATAAATATTTTTATAGTTCTTTTCGTGTACTCGTATAAATTTTTACATTTCGTAATATATTTTTATGTATTTGAATTTAAATTTTTACGTATACTTAGTTAAAATTATTATAATGACATCATAAACATTTTTTTTTTATTTTTTATTAGTCTTGTATTAATAATTAATTTAAAAATACAATTATTGAGTCTTCCACTAATACATCCATATACAACATCCTCAATTCAACCTTTTCTCGCTTCAATTTAATATTTAATTAATCATTTTTTAATAATTAATATTTTTGGTTTCTGAACTTTTTTTATTTTTTATATATATATATATGTATATACATATTCTTTCATACCTTGTTCTTAAATAATATGGAATTGTTTGTTTATTCTTGTGTTGGGAATAGAGGTGTTTGTTTTTCTATGTTACTAATTTATTTGTTTACAAATATTAAATTATACATAGACCTAGTGGTTTAATTTATTGAGGAATATTTTTATACCCCCATTTTATTATATATATATATATATATTATTGAATCTATGTGCTCGATTGATTAAATAACTACAATCTAAATATAAATATATATGTGGGTGTGTATATATATATATATATATGTATTATATACTGATTTACTGTTTTCAAAAAAAAAAAAAAGGAATTTTGACTGTTGTCCAAATTGTTAAAAAAATATAAATTAATTAATAAAATGCCACAAGTCTTTGAATATTTGAGAAAATTAAGATCAAATGATTGTACCCCCCACGAATCAGCATTATGGTTTAAATGTTAAATATACAATATGATATATGAGATACATACCGACTTAATTATATCATTTTTTTTTAAATTTATTTAAAGTTAATATTTAATTAATTTTCTTTTGTAAATTTATTTATTAAAATCATTAAAAATTTTAGAAAATTAATTATATAATTACCATGTAGGTTAATATGCTCTATTTCAAATTATATATATTTTTTTTTCTTTAGAATGAAGATGTTTTATTAATATTGCCAAATTAAAATTAAAAAATAATTATAAAAAAGAATGAAAATAAGACTAATTGTAATATATGTAACTAAGAAAATAGAAATATCATATTCATAAACAGCTTTTTGGCATCCATATATAATTTAGATGTCACTATAATCACTCACATGATATATGTGAATTACCATTATCAATCACTATTTATATATATATATATATATAGAATTCAAATAACATCATACGTCATAAATAGATTAATTCAATTCATCTATTATAATTATATACATATGATACTAACAAGGATTATTAGTTTCTAGAAGTAAAAAGTTTGGTTAATTAATATTCTTTATGATTCTTTAAACTTAGTCAACCTCAACTTATGAATTTGAAATAACTTGTAAATAAATATACATTTAATGGTAATTATGATTAATTTAATTACTTTTGAATTCCAATTAAATGAGAAAAAGTAATTCATACAATGAATATACCCCATTTTCTTAAATGTTAATTTTAACTAATAATTTAATAGAAATATGAGAAGTAATAAATTTTTTCATGGAATAAAATTTTTGATTACAATATATATATATATATAAGTAGATGTTTTTCTCATTTATATGTATTATAATTACCATAAAATTAAAAGAATATATAGTGAAACTAATTTAGTAGATTATATTATATCTATGTTAACTATATATTTTAAGAGTAGATTAATTAATAATGGTCATTAAAATAAAATGCTAATAATGATAGATGGGTTTTAATTAGCATATCATGAAACCATCTAATTATACACATACATTTGTATATATATATATATATCTCTCTCTCTCTCTTAAGTGAAAAATATATACTCATAAAGTTGTTACCTTTAAGAAAATGTCATTTAACTAAGTACATGGTATCCTACCAGCCAAAAGATATATACTATATTTATCAATGTACATGTAAGCAAAAACCAAAAAATACGTACACATATATATATATATATATATTTATATTATATCTAAATCTAAATCTCATCATGACATAAAAATATATAGTAAGTCACATAGTTTTGTTAAAAATGGTATAAAAATTTCTTAAATAAACAAAAAAAACAAGAACTTTTCATCCAAAAATCACCTCAAATTGATGAATCGAGTTCGAACAAAAAAAATTTGATCAGAAGAGACAAGAAGCAGGTGTTAGTTGAACAAATTTGGAGAAAAAAGAGGAGCAAGGTGGCAGACGGTGGCGAATGGTGATGATTTTGTAAGTGATTGTTGTGCATGTTTGGTGTGTAAATGAGGTGTCTGTACACTTAATTGGTGTGGAACAGTTGGATCTCTCGCTACAAAAACCAACCAAAAAAAAAATCTCTTCGATCAAATTCATGCAAATGCAATAATTAATTAATTAAGTTTCCACCTTTTCAGTTCTCTCTTCACAAACAAACGTGGCGCCTCCTCCATTTTTTTTCCTATAATCTCCCTCTGAAGCTCACTTTATCTCTCTATATACTCTCGCATTGATCATTATATCACTTTCCTTTTTCTGGGTATTTCTTGTTTTTTTCATCAAATCTGGAGTGGTAGTAGTTATCAACAAATCAATCTTCCCCAGCTATCCTCTCTGCACAAACCATCTCATTATCGTTTCAGGTTTGTGGGTTTCCATTTTCTTTTTCTGGGTTCTTGAGATTTTCCGGAAAAATTTTCGTTTCTAGGTTAGCTCCAAACAGAATCCAGTGTATTATACACTGTTAAATGGGATCTCTCTGCTTTGTCTGTTTTATGAGTTGAGAGTTTAGTTTCATTTCCTTTTCAGTTTTTTTGTTTCTACATGTTGGAATATGAAACGTTTCGGTTCTACAATTATTGAGCCGTAATATTTGTTTTTTTTTCCTCTAAATTGGTTGCTAAAAGGAGCTGGAATCCTCTGTTAGATCTAAAAACGCGTTTTTTTCGTTATCTTTCTTGAAACTCCATCTTTTTTCTCGCATTTCCGGTACCTAAAATCACCCGTTATTTTCGAAGAAATTGAGTTGCTCTAATTGCTTTGTAAAGGCCTTTTAAGTATGGAGTTATTTAGTTTTCTTCCAAGCAAAAAACAGAGAGTAGTATCCAGTTAATACTGGCTTATGAACTTTCTTATGTCCTTGTGGCTTGAGAAATTCTGATCAGAAGCCTCAGATTGTGTTGTAAGATTTATGTTCTATCAGCTTATCAGCTTTGCTTTTCCAATTTTAAGAGCATTTTATGAAGGTCTATTGTGTTTGATTTTCGTGATACAATGTTATTCTTTTTTACCCAGTTGGTTTCTTACACAAAACTTAGGATGTCTCTTTTCAAATTTGTGTACAAACAATCACATGCATGTTCTTAAATATTTGTTTCTGTTGACTTGTTTTTTCATGTTACTAAATTCAGCTGCCTTTGCTTTCTTCTCTTTCAACTTCCAATGTTCTTCTTAAGCTCACCAGAAGTTTCGCTCAGGGACAAAAAAGTAAAGAGGATTATTTAGTGTGTATATGATATATTGGGCACATGGAGTTGGATTTTGATTGTTAAGCGCTTGAAACTGGAAGATATTGCAAAGTTTATGTTAATTCCTTTGTTTTTAAATTATTGTTACTTTTGGTTTCCTTTGTTGTGGTTTGGAGTAATGTGGGTATTGGATACTTGCTGCAGTTTACTTTAATAATCTTCTAATAAGGCTTTGTGATTCACACTTGGAATGCAATTCTTGATCTTGGGATTTTTCTTAATTTAACTTTCTATATTATGCATCTTGCAGTTGATAGTTTACAGCGATATTTTTATGCTTGGTTGTCTATGAAGACATTTAAATCATGGAACTCACTTGTCAAGAAAAAGAATGCTCTTCCAGAAGGGGTATGATTTTATCTCTATTCTAAGTTGAAAGCTGCTAGGTAAATTGAGGTTTTGCATAAACTGTCATACATGCCAAGATATGATTGTAAATTTTGCAACTTCTATTATGTTGCTGCAGGGAAAAAGCGGATCAAAAGTGAAGCCGTTTATGGTTATTATGTGTTCAATACTCTTGATTGTATTGTATAAGACCACAAATTTGCAATATCAACAGACAGAGGTATTGCAGTTCCATCGATCTTTGAATCTTACTCATGGTTATTCATTTCAGTTCAAGTACAGCTTGACATCTACATGTTGGAACCATATAGTTCAACTGTAGTTATTAATTTCTGCTCTCTTCTTATGCTCTTAATGTCGATGTCAGCTGAAATCCTTGTAAAATCTGCATCATATTTGTCAACTTTTTGTCATTGATGATGCTTCTTGGCCCCTGCTTCTTTTGTTTTCTTTCTGGTGGTGAGTTTATTAACTATTATTTCTCTCTTTAATGCTTTCAGATGGAGGCAAAACTATATTCTATTGACATGGTCAAGGTAATATTTGAAAGCTAAAAGAGAAACATGCTAAATATTTTTTCTTATTCTCCTTTCAGAGCTTAGAAATCTTTGTTTGTCCTTGTTGATTGCGTTCGTTCAATAACTGATTTACAAGCTGTAGGGTTCACTTGTTTCATATTTATCACTTGCAGAAGCCGGATATTCTGTTTGGTTAGATATATGTTTCTTGTTATAAGTTGTTTCTATTGTTCTCATCTAGGAAACTGGGCTGGTTTCTGGACTGTTGAAGGGTTTACCACGGGGTATCAAACACTCTATGTCAGATTTGGAGCTAAGGCCTCTGTGGTCAACAAGTAGTTCAAGGTCAAAGGTAAGATGCTCATCCAACCCTACTCTTCATGTCCGTCTGTGTTCTTTCTGAATATAGTGCTTATTTTTGGTTGTGTAGACAACAATGGATTATTTCATGATATTGCTAGATTACAATGGGTCTACTTGAATGTTATCAAATTACAGGTTGGTGTTTTCAGCAATCGCAACTTGTTGGCACTGCCAGTTGGTATCAAGCAAAAGGATAATGTCAATGCTATTGTGCAAAAGGTATTGCATTCTGTCCTTTTGAATGTTGAAAATGTCCTGGACTGCACATATTTGCCTGACTTTGTTGACTTCAGTTTCTTCCAGAGAATTTCACAGTTATTCTATTCCACTATGATGGCAATGTGGATGGATGGTGGGATCTTGAATGGAGTGAGAGGGCCATACACATAGTTGCTCAGAACCAGACAAAGTGGTAAAATTTAATTTCAGCAACTTTTTTCCTTTGAACTTCTAAACTTGGCATGGTGCAACTTGTTAGCAGATGCTAGAGTGGATTTATTACAAATATTCAAATTTTAGTCATTTTACTCGCAAAGATTTTAAATCAATCCATTTTATCACCAGACAGAAAAATGAACCATCAGTGTGCCAGTGACAAAATTTCAATTTTCGTCTCTTTTCAGGTGGTTTGCAAAACGGTTTCTGCATCCAACTGTTGTGTCTGTTTATGACTACATATTTCTCTGGGATGAAGATCTGGGGGTGGAAAATTTTGATCCAGGAAGGTAATCTATACTTTGGTTTGTTATTATTTATAGAAAATCATTGAAAGGTTGAATTGCTATAATTTTAATGGCTTGAAACCTGAAAATTCCTGAAACTTTTATGTTGAAAAGAAAACTTGATGGTTCTGAAGTTCTTGCTGAAAAATTAGCCAAGTGTTTTTTGGTATTTCACTGTTTTTTTGACAGTACTTGCAGTGGTTTGACATGTTTGAGATTTCTACATGCTTAGAAATCTAGAAAGTACCATCTAAATCCTCACTTTAAAGTTCTTGATGGACGAATTATATCCTTCATCTTCTCCTCATTTGAAGTAAATTACATGCTCGAATAATATTTGGCACGCCTTTCTTAGTATTGACAAGATAGTTATTTCTAAGTACATTACGTGCTTAGAAATCATGTCTTGCAGCTTTGCCTTAATGTAGCCATCTGTATTGACAGGATAGTTGTTTTACTTGGTAAAATATCTTACCGTCCGGATGATGACAGTAGAAAATGTTTGTTCTTTATATGGTTGGATTTAGTGTACTGTTACAGATAGATTCATGTTCTGAAACTCATGAACATTGATTAATTAGAATTTCTATTTTGCCTCAGATACCTAAAAATTGTGAAATCAGAAGGCCTGGAGATATCTCAGCCAGCTTTAGACCCAAATTCAACTGAAATACATCACAGAATTACTGTTCGTTCAAGAACAAAAGTTGTTCATAGGTACTGCACCAAAAAAGAAAAGTCAGTCACAGGTTACTTGGGTGGTTGTTATGAACTAAACTATTAACCAACACTACATTTCAACACTTCTAAAGCTTACATGAAATCTATACATGATAACAGGAGAATTTTTGATGTCAGAGGAAATTTGAACTGTACAAACGCTAGTGAAGGGCCACCATGCACTGGGTAAGCTAGCACAGTTGGAAAACCCACATTCTCTTCTACTTTTGTTTTCTTTACCCTGGAAGTAGTTATTTTCTTCTACAGTGTACTAACCATCCACCAAACCTGTGCTTGACAAGAAAATTTGTCTGTTTGAGAAAATAAGTTTGTTGCTCGAATTGGGAAAGTAAGCCACACTTCTAATGTCATTAGAACATCAGCTACAGAAGCTACCTCTCGAGTTGAAGTCTCTCAAGGAGCTTGAATGCTATCTTTGCCTCATAACTTTATCCTCCAGTATTATGTGTATATGTTGATAGAAGTCTACTATCACATGCTTACTGAATATTCCACTAGGTATAACTAATTTTAGTCTACTAATATTGCATTTACAGATTTGTGGAAGGTATGGCGCCAGTGTTTTCAAGGTCTGCTTGGTATTGTACTTGGCATCTTATACAGGTATTCATTTGTTTGGTTCCTCAAAAAATAATTTTTAAGCCATAGAGAAGTTCTTGAAGAAATTACAACTTGTGTGTCATGCTGTTATCATTTGACTATCTTTGCTTTTTCTGAAAATATCATTTACCTTTCTATGATAGAAAATTCAATAGTCATTGTTTAATTGAAGGGTAACTGGCTAAACCATAATTTTTTCCATTTTACTTGGTTTCTCTAATATTACTTATACCGTAAAAAGTTTTCTTTTGGAAAACTGGAGATATTTGCATCCTCAAATTTGCTATGAAACCATTTAATGAAAAGATTCTAGAGTGACCTTATGGCAGCTTATATATTGTTTGTCAGAAAAGATAAATAGCTTCAGGTAACTCTGCCTACATAAAACTTAGTTGCTGTTTAGGTGAAAAATCCATAGAGAAAGTTGAGAAACAATCTAGTTTCTTTGAGATTAAAGAATTCTTATATCATGGATAGCAAGATTCTTGAGTACAATCATTGTGTTATTTCCACTGCATGTGTGGCCTTGGCCTCTCTTTGAAAACTCAAGGTGGTTTCAAAGAAACATATGAAATCTGAAAAACTAGCTCAAATACGAACTAAGCCACCACTTCAGCACTAGATGTACTTCTGATGGGTGAGGGGCTATATTTTCTTTTCTCCTTGATATGCTAATAAGGGAAAGTGTCATTTTTTTTCAAGGGAATGCTGGCTAATTTTGGGTTCAGTTTTAACTCTCAGCATTTTTTCAAGGAATGCTGGCTTTGTCATGGGTCTGTTGTTCTTGCTTAAAAAGCTACTTTGGGTTCAATTTGAACTCTTCACATTTTCATGATTTCAGATAATTTAGTGCTTGCAGAATAACTTTTGAGTATCTTCATTCCGTTAAATAACATTATTTGTCCATTTATATCTACACTAAGGAGTACTTTTTTCAGAATGACCTTGTTCATGGATGGGGAATGGATATGAAGCTTGGATATTGTGCGCAGGTGAGATCCGCTCCAAAATTGGACACTTTTTTGGTGCTTTTTAATTTTCACTCCATCCACATGAATTTTGTTCCGCAGCAATCAAATTGATTTCTAAGCATGTCATTATGTAGGGGGATCGCACGAAGAATGTGGGAATCATTGACAGCGAGTATGTCATTCATCAAGGCATTCAAACTCTGGGAGGAAGTGGGCACCCTGAGAAGAAGGTGATTAGTGTTTTCTACAATCTTCAATATATTATTTATTTATGTATATTCTTACATATAAAATCATCCATAATTATCTATCAGCCTGTGCACTTGAATTGATACTGGATTTATCAGTGTTTCCTTTGTGGGGTTTCTCTGCATGGCTGCTTTTAAGCAAGCTCAAAGTTGCACTGGCAAACCTAGTTTAATATTTTCTGAGGAAATTTCTTGGACTAGTTCAATTAGATTGACCTTGGATATGCATAAAGAGAGTCACACAGGAGGACATCACAAGTTTTTGGTGGTTATGATGATAGGAGAAAGTTGGACTTTTTAGTTATGCTACCTAAATTTAGCAACCAAGTTAGTAGGATGAAATTGCTGAAATTGTTGTGCAGGAATAAATAAGCAAGCAAAGGATATTTGGCTTGCTTATTGTGATTTGTGTCCATGGCTAAACTAGAATCTAAAAAGTTTGGAGAGTAGAATTTTTTAAGTATTTTTTCTCTCACATTTTCAACCTCAAATATACCCAATCCTGCCAATGCAAAAACAAGAAGAATGCAGAACTATATAATGGGAGAAAATGAAAAGAATACACTATTAGGATCATTAAATCATTAAATACAGTTCAAATGTATTAGGATCGTTCTCAAGTAGCCAGCAAAACTCTTCATATTTGATTGTGTGCATTCAGTAATTGCTTATTGACGCTTCCTTGCACTTTTGCAGACTGCAACTTTTGGATCTACAAGTAAGGTAAATGTTAAGCAAAAAATAAATATTAGTCTTCCTTGTATTTCTTCGAGCATTTCAGTTCTTACCTTATTTATCCAAGTCTCCAGAGCTACCTTCATTCTAAATGTTAACTTCTTGTTTTGTTCTCTGATTCTGTACATGATATTCAGGGACGCAAGACTCCAATTTTTGACTCAAGAATGGAGGTAAGCCCCTGGATCCTGTTGAGAATAGTGACAAATCTGCTTTTCAATATGGGTCTTTGGCAAGAACGTTCTTTTTTGATTGCATATCTGTTTTAGCAACATGTTCCCGAGTTACTTTATTGGAGATTTTATGCATATAACGAATATGGTGACTTGAGCACCGAAGTTACAGTTATTCCTATTTATTTTGAACTTTGATCCTACTGTGAGACAGAAGTTAATGGTTAAAATAATGTCACAAAGACCTGGTATCAACTGGCCTCATGTTAACTTAGTGTTGTCAGTCTGAGTTCACCCATGTTGTAGTATCAAGTACAATTGCGAAGTTTATGCTCATTTAGTGTATAAATTGACTCAACAGATAAGGAGGCAATCGACATGGGAGCTTCAAGTGTTTAAAGAGCGGTGGAACAGAGCTGTAGAGGAGGACAAAGAGTGGGCTGATCCATTTCCGAGAAGTCAGAGAATTCAGAATAGTCAGAGAAGTGAGAACCAGAGACACAAAAAAATAAGACGACATAAGGACTAGGTTTTTAACTCGACTACATACAACAAAACACACACACTGCTCTCGTCTATACCTGTAATTTAGCTGCGTAGTCTTCTTTAGATCCTCAGAAATTTAATTCATTATTTTTGTTCTTTACATCTTCTAATTTTCCTATAGCTCTTCTACCTCATCCTTTTCCCTCAAAAGAGATAGTTATAGGTTTAGCTATTTACACTGAAATTTTAGTTTTGATTTACCCTGAACCGAAAAGAAAAGCTATTGTAGAAACTCCTTTCCTCTCAAATTGAATCATGTTTTAAAACAATCGATCAGTTAGGTCCTTTTAGGTAAGTAGTCAGTAAATCAATTTACAACTCTCAGTATATGGTTGTCAACATTTTTATTATTAAGTGACCCCAAGGAACATTGAAGCAGGTATGAGGATAAGATTGGAGTTTGGTGGATTTGTTTTAGCAGCTTCATTAAGAAAATTGTTCATTTGGTGATTAGTGCTGAACACAAATAATTGATTTAGCAATTGAAAGATACTTGCAAATGTTTGTTAAATTATTATCAAAAACTTATTATGGTTAGAGACTACGAAGAAATCGATCAGGAAATTAGAATTCCAATTAGAATTTAGTCTCAACGATATGTCTGAAAAAAATAAGCCAATAATTCCTCCAAAAATAAAACTTGTAGAGTTGATTGTTCATACTTTGATGTTAGAGACAGAATTGTTCTTGAACAAATTTCAGCAGCTATGATGGAATCATCTTCCTCCTTTTCTCTCTGTATGTATTTGAGTCTTTTTCCGCTACATGTAGACCAAACAATTATCTAGCACGAAGAAACTAAGTATTTATTTACCTTTGATTAATTACGAAAATCTTCATGGAAAAAGGAACTCAGATTTTGATAAGCAAATTTTAATCCTCAACTGAACTTGTTGAATGGTTAATGATCTTGGATCTTATCTTCTCTGAGAAGAGATGTTTTCTCTTCTTTTACACAATTGGCTTAATTAACAACTTCATCTAAAGTTGACAACGCTTTCTACCAAGCTTTTGGATCCATCCCATATGATTGAAAATACAAATCTTCTATAACAAAACAAGAAAAAAATGAAAAAGAAAAAAAAAATTCAAAATTGGAATAAAGCCAAAATATAGTAATAACTCGTTTAAGATTGATATGGTTGAAATTTGACGGAAGAGGGAACAATATCTTTGGGTGGATGAAAATTCTTCCAAACTTAGTTAGAATACATGTTCTATTCTAAGTCATTTGGTAACAAACTGCTGTGATCAAAATATTATATAACTTGCTTCTGTATCTGTGTATGTGATAGTGCAAATGCTTATCTCATAATACTACTAGTTATTAATCGGTCATACGTTAAAAAATGACAAAAATAATTATTAAGAATTTAAAAAATAAAAACTCAAAATGAGATTAAAAAATATTAATACTCAATTAAATGACTATCTTGTAAAAACTGTGAATTATAGATATCCGTTTTGATAGGGTATGAAAAATTTATTCGGATATAATAAGTGAAAGATTGAATAAGAGAATCTAAAGAAATAAGAGTTGATGACATTGGAATTTAATTTAAATGTGAAATAGGGTAGAGAGAAGAACAAGAGGAAACTTAGAAATTTGTTTGATTATTTTGTTCGTCATTGTTTTCAAATAAAAAGAAAAAGGTTTTTTCATTCTTGATTGACTGTATGCTTTGTAATTCGTAGTTTATTTTTTATACTTATTAAGCACGTGAAAAATTTACTAAATATATATATATTTTTTTTTCAGATCAAGAGAATTCTAAGTCAAAACCGAATTAACGAGAGACGAATAGTAGCACCCATGATAGAATTTTCACGTGCTTACCAAATATAAGCACCTGAAAAGTTTACCAAAAATATTTTAACTTTTTTTTCAGATCAAGAGAATCCTAAATCAAAATCGATTAACGAAGAAGGACGAATAGTAACACCCAAGACAGAATTTTATATTCTCTGGCGAAAGGGTAAAGTTTTCATTTTATACTTTAGACCTCATGTTATTGTAAATATTATTATAACACATTTAAATGATGGATAGTTTAATCATTTCTGAAATGTAAATGTGTCGTTATACGCTAATTTCCTGAATTAATAAGGTAAGAACTGAAAAAACTGATCCATTTCAATTTGATCCCGATCTAAACAAATGGAATGAATTTTTCATTTCCTTAACTTCTGATTAATTTAAACCAGAGAACAATTGTAATTTTATTTTTTCCAATCTGATTTCTGATTATTACAGATCAATTAATTTTTTAAATTCATTAAATAATTTGTTTCAAAAATTTAATACCAAATTTCAAAGGGCCAAAAAAAAACAAAACAAAATAATTCATTTCATGCCACTGTTTCCAAGCTATATAGTTGGTCAGTATATACATAGCATAAAATAATCTAAGTTCCAATGCATCTGCTAACAGATCAAACTAATAAGAGACTGGTTACTTACTGGTCAAGCTTTAGAGAAAAAAAGTCAAAAAGTACCAAGCATTTCAATCTTCCCATATTACACAATTCAAGTAAACAAATAATGTATTGTGCCTTTATAACAAGTTTACCATCAATCAATCATCTGCAAGTTGAGGGGTAGGGTAAATGGGAATTACCTAAAACTCCAATTAGGACATTTAAAAGTTAGAAAGATACACCTAACAGGATTGAAATTCAAAACTATAGTATTGGCAGGTTGTTAAAGTGAAAAACAAAAATTAGCAGAGTTCGACAAGAAACTCAAACATACCTAAATCGTAAAAACAAAATCTATGTGAGCATGCCACACACCATTCTACACTGATAAAAACCAGATAAATAATAAAACCCAGATATAAAAATTATCATTCATTAGCGAAAGCTCCATGACAAAACAATAAGCACCTTGAACTAAAGCTATGAAGGAGAGCAAACAGCTATACCCTTAAGTTATGGACTATGGCTTACCGGGTGAGGGTTGAGTCGTGCGGGATGAGATTTGGGCTTGGAAGGGCATTAGTAGTGGAAAGAAATATGTGGATCTCTATCCTTCTTGCTATATTTTGGGTGGCTCCAAAAGAAACATGAGTTTTTAAGAAGGTATATTAAGATATTGATAGGGTTAGAGCTCAGTGGCTCTATACCCTGGTTTTTTTATTTTGGGTCATACTCTTTATTCAATGGGAAATTTTGAAGACCTTATTAACATCTTAATTGACATGTAAATATTTTGCACATAGGTTTACACCACTTTGGTGCTTGTGAATTAATGAAATATACTATACTTTTTATTTCAAAGGAAAAAAAAAAAAGAGATCTGCCTAAGCATGCCACACACCATTCTACACTAATAAAACCAGACAAATATAAAACCCAGATATAAAAGTTATCATTCATGATTGAAAGCTCCATGACAAGACAATAAACACCTTGAGATAAAGTTATCAAGGAGAGCAAACAGCTATACCAAGATTACCATTCCGAAATGAAACACAAATAGAAATGATGTGATTTACGAATCTCTAACAGCAGTCTAAGGTGGAGGAAGAACAAAATAAAAAGAAATTGCAAGGGCACTACTACCACAAAAACCCTGAGAACTGTATCAATTTCTGGAAAAGCTAGTAATCAATCCTCTTCGGCAATTTTGCCCTTCTCACTGACATAGATACCATCGAGGAACTTCCTAATATCTTTGTTTTTCACATGGCATTTCTGTTGAAAATAGAGGAGAAAGCAACAGTGTCAAATCAATGCAAAGAAAATATTTACATGTTGGATGTCCAAAAAATCGAAGATATATACCTGGTTAATGAGGGCTGCTGAACGTGAAACAAGTTCAATGTCATTTCCATCTAGGACAAGTTCATCCTTAACCTTGTCAGATCGCAGGATCGTTACACCTTGAAGCATGTCCACTTTCCGAACCTATTGTTACAACACCATCTCTAGTTATGCTCTAAAATGCAATATAAAATCATCTCCTTCTTACAATTCACACTAAACCTATATAATATTTTTTTTTTTGAAATAACTAAATCTATATAATAACTAAAATCAAAAGGCATTATATAATCACCTCTCTTCAGAATTTATCTCAAACTCGTCTACAAGATTAAAGCCAGGATTTTTATTTACCAGTTTCCTTGTCTAAGTAGATTAGTTCATCCCCTATTCCTATTCCCGGCGACTTTCACGATGATCAATCAATGTGAAGCTCACCAAACAGTCAATACACAGACAAGCAAACAGTTCCAAATGCTAAAAGACTCAGAATTTCAAAATGTAACCTACGCTTCATCAATAAATTCAAAACAAGCAACAAGCAAACACATATGAAAGGGAAGGGAAGACACCTTCTTCTCGCCAAGGAAGTTGCGGATCTCGATGGACTTGTTGGAGTTGGTAATGGAGGCATTGATTGGAAAGTGAGCGTAGACAAATCGCATCTTGTACCGGTATCCCTTGGTGACGCCGGTAATAAGGTTCTCAACGTGGCTGAGAGCGGTGCGGATGGCAGCACTAGTCTTCCTGGATCCGAACCACGCCTCGATCTTGAGTTTGCGCTTGCCGGTGGCCTCGTCCTTGATCAGCTGGAAATCCAGGTTCAGATGCTTGAAGTTGCGAGTCAGCTTCCCACGGGGACCTTCCACCTCTATCAGCTTGGCGTGCACTTTGATGGTCACCCCGTCAGGGATATCCATCGTCTCTGATGACTGGATGGTCTTCATTTCGCTCTCTCTTCGCGCTCAAAGCCAAGCAGAACAGAGCCGTGAGCCTTCTGGCTGGAAAGGAAGAGGAAGAGGAAGAGGAAGAGAAAAGGGAGAGAGTCAGCGAGGGTTTTAGGGTTGGGAACGGCGAGTGACAACTAATCGAGGGAAAATTTATATGTGGCGGATTTAGGGTTTGTGAGAAAAAGGGAAATTAACAAAAACCCCCATGTATTTTAATCTTTGTCTCAATTTACTCCTTAAAAGTTATAATTTGTTCAATTTAGACCTTATAATTTTAATTTGATCAATTAACACCGTATACTTCCACATATTCCGAAATTACTCAATCTTATAATGTTATATCACAAAATCCCTTTCTAATTTTTATGCTTGTATCAATTTTTTTTTTGTATTAACTACTGTTTGTTTGAAATATATTAAATAAAATAATAATGACAGTGACTGTTATGAGAATAAAATAATAATAACATTTTTAATGATAACAGTAGTAACAACAACAATAACGTTTTGACAACGACTATAATTGAGGATATGACAAATGTGAAATCGTATATACAATTGCACGATGAGGATAATGACTTGTTCTTGATGAATTAAAAATCAAAGTTTAGATATTCGAAGTTATGTGCGAGTTTACCAACTAAACCCTCTACTTCTATTAACTTCTCATGTACTTTAATAATAATATCGTCACAGATATCCATTATCTCTTATGAGAGGGGGGAGGGGGGTCTTTATTTTTATATTTTTGTAATCGTGTAAATACTAATTTAAAATATTTTCATTTTACGTTAAATATTTTATAAGATCAGCATTACATCAAACTTTATTATTTAGTAGACTTGAGTTTCTAGCATTCATTCCACAGTACATCCTTTACGTATATATTTTTAATTAGGTAAACTAAATTATATGTTATACAAAAGTGATTTAATTTCATAATCTTATTTTTTAAATTTTTTTAAGAAAATAAAATATTTTATTCTCATGCATACATTATTATGTTATATTTTTCAATCATTTAAACGTTTTCATTTTTTGCACTTTTCTTAAAAGATATGGTTTCTTATTTTAATGTTATTTTTAAATATTTATTGGGTTTCATTAATTAGGGTAGCAACAATAATTTAAAAAATAACATTATTTTTAAATATTTATTGGGTTTCATTAATTAGGGTAGCAACAATAATTTAAAAAACCTAAATTAACATTTTTATCATAAAAGTTATGAACATTTTCCTTTTACTTTTTCAAGAAAAACATAAATGAATAAAAAATGGTGTATAACTTTTTTTTGATTAAAAAAAAAGTGATGATGAATTTTTAAAAATTCATCCAATATTAAATAAACATAATCACCATGAAACATTATTTTTACTTAAAAAAAAAAATAATTTCGTTAATATTTTGCTCCACTTAAATTATTACAATCTTAAAAATACATTAGTAACTTAAACTATCAATTATACGGAATTAAATATTACAATTTAATTAATATTAATATGTAATACTTAACATTATTTATCGATCACCGTAATACATTTATAAAATAATAAATTATATTTTTTTATTAAAGATTGAACTCATTACCTTTAATTAAATATAAAAATTTTAATTATTAAATCATAGTATTATTGATAAAATGGGAAGCCCATGATCTTATTATCTTGGTTAGACCCATGATTGTTTGCTTTTAGGGTATCTTTAATTTCATTTTTATTTGACAAATGACAAAAGGATATCGTAATTAGACCGATTAATACATGTAGACAAGTATGTACATCTAGAAGAAAAAAAAAACAATTAAATATTGTATTAATAGGCTTTTTTAAAATTAAAAAAATACACATATTTATAGTCAACATCCTTTATATATATATATATATTTTAAATAATTGTTGTATGTACCAATCTTATTTTATTCTTCACGAAATTCAAACATTTGATTTCCAATATGTACCACACAATGGGAAAACATTATTGCCAAATTCAACTTACTATTAAAAAAATTAAATTAAATTAAATTTTTTCTTGGTTTCTACATATCTTGCCCTTTAATTTTATCAAAATTTGTCTCCATTATCTAACACATACAAACATGTTACAATTAAAATCAACATAATGTTTCAAGAAAATTACCTTTTGAATTAAAATTATTTGTGGGTATTTTAGAATCTTGAATCAATTATTATTATTATTATGTGGACTTAATTAAAAGTATTTTAATTAAATTTATCTAGATTTAATTTTTAATTATTGTTAATTAATTATAATTTATTAGAATATAAATTAGGTAAAATACCAAATTTCCCGCTGTTGGGGGTAATAATATAAATTTATTTATTTATTTTTTAAATTTTAAAATGGTAAAGACAAGTCTAACGTCATCGTCTCTCTTACTCCGTAAAGAAATTTCTCTCTCTACAGAAATTTCTCCTTTCCTCTTGTCAGTATATTACCTTTTCTTCATTTTAGAATTTGAATTTGCTTATTCTGCAAGTTTAGTCTCTTCCTCTGTACAGACCTGAATTAGATCTTCAAACATCATTTCTTTTTCACTTTCAATATAGAGTCTGGTTTAGTTTAGTTCAATTTCAAGTTTACTTTTGGTTTGCGATTAATCTAGCTTTTGCTGATATTAAAACCCTAGTCATGGCCAGTCGTTATGAAAAGAATCCTTTCGACGAAGAAGAAGATGTTAATCCCTTCGCTGTAAGCTTATTTTCTCCCTTTGTTTTCCTCTCTATCTTCTTTTTTTGTACGCTGTAGATGATGTCTATCTGGTTTCAGTTCATGTGGTAAATGAATTTGAATTGGAAGTTGAATTTTTATGGATTTTTCGAGACTGTTGGTTGTTTATGCAAAATTGTGAAGTTCGAGTGTTTAAGAGAGTTCTGTTGCTGATGGTCGGTTCGTTTGCTTGATTCTGTGATGACATCTGGTTGAATTTGCTTGAATCTTATGATTAGCGCTAAATTTGAATTACATTTATGGTCAAACGTGGTTTTGTTATCGTTCTTCTTCTTTTTAAAATTTGGATTAATTTATATTATATGCTTTTTTATTAGGATATTTTCATTTTGGAAGATCGATAGTTTGTGGGTGTGATAGGAGTGTAGATTTTACATTCGGTTGTAGTATTTCTCTAAGAAATAGACTCATAGGCAAGTTTACCTGAGATATTTTGACTTGGTTTTGTTGATTATCATTTTAATAGCGAGTCATGTTTATGAGCCCTATTACATGGGTACTTCAAAAGTGCTGCAATATACCCTTGTTCCAATCTAGGCTATGTGATGGGTGTCTTACCACGAGATACACGCTTGCTAGAGATGGACCAAATTGATGAACTTCTTGATGAGAAATTTAAGAGTTTGAACTCTCTCTCATTCTCTTTTCTCCCATAAATCCATAGCCAATGCCATATCGAACCTAGACCGTAGTGTTGGATGGTTCTGTTCTAAATGCCTGTCTGAACCTAATAGTGTAATATTTACTAGTTGGTGGAAGTATGAAATACACTAGGGATGCTGATATACATTTCTTTCTGACCTATTTTGTCTAACAGGACTCAGCAAAGAAGGGGAAAAAATCAGGACAATCAAAGTTTGGTGGAGGTGCATTTTATACAACAGTAAGATTGGCATCGTTTTCTCCTCTTCATACAACACCTAAGTTTTCAGTGAATCAGCATGGCATATGATATTACTAATGTTTAATTTGAAAAAATCATAGAATTTGAATAATGTAGTTGAAAAATCCAATACTTATTGAACTTATCCTTGGTGGTTTTGTGTTCTCTCAACATTTGAGAAGCTTTTTTTTAACAAGCCATTCTCACGGTCGAGGGGCCACTTGCATCGGTAATCTTTCTTTAAAAAACAAAAATTGGATTGAACTGTTACTATTGGGAGTCGGCTTTGTATTATTACCGCGCTTCTTTGCTATATTGTTCAAATGATTATTATAAAGCCTGGTGCCACGGTTAGATGACAATCTTGGTTGGTAACAGACCTACAACTGTGTTGAAGGTTCCTCTGTATTGATGGATCCTGTGTGGCACTTCCTTCTGCTTGGGGTTTAGGAATTTTTTGGGCTTATGGTTTTTATTTGTTTGTCCTTGATCTGTTTCTTAGCAATGTGGTTCCAGATGCATCCTCATTGAACAAATTATTTTCTTATGTTAGTCATTCTTTTGTTCTTACACTTGACATTATTGCCTACTTGCCAGAATCCGGGAAGTGTGCCTCCTGCATCAAACTCAAGGCTTTCACCTCTGCCGTCTGAGCCTGCAGGCTATGGCTATGATCATGGTACAACAATTGACATTCCTCTTGATACAGTCACGACAGGGACAACTTCTCAGGTTGGTGGAAGGACACAGTAGAGTCCATATTTTCCATTTTTATAACAAATAAGCAAATGACATTGTTCTTCTAATTTTTCCCCATCATGAATCTAGGATTTGAAAAAGAAAGAGAAGGAGCTCCAGGCAAAGGAGGCTGAACTGAGAAGGCGGGAGCAGGTATTGTTGGTCGGAGAATTAAAATGTTGAATTTATGCACTATGCTATATCATGGGCTAGTTACTGTATTTTCTTTTCAGTCTGCTCCTTATCAAGTTTATTTGACAAGTCTAAGATTTTATGTCTTTGAAAAAAAAATATGTCGGTATTCAATCGTTAACTTATCTAGTTATAATGAGATTTTTCCAACCAATTATAAATTCAGTTGTGCTTAAGAGTGATGAGAAGCGGATCAAGGGATTTTGGAGGAAGGAATTTTTGTAATTATGTTCTATTTGGAGATATTCAACGGACATATTGTGTTATGTGCCATACTAGAAATCATGGAAGCATGGCTATTCGAATGGGTGACGCATGGTTTGATGCTACACATGGCTGCCAGAGTGGGTGATACATGGCTGTTAGAGTGGGATAAGTGTGAAGGTAATTTGTAGGATATGTGGGATAAGTGTTGATAGTTTATAAGATGTGGACACAGTTACTTAGGTGACTTTTAGGATATGGGATAGTTACTTCCGACTAGGAAAGTTATTATTCTTAGAAATTATTTTTTCTTGCGTAAAAAACATTATAATCTAAACTGGATATGTAGAAAAATATTTCAAAAAAGTTTCTTGAGTACTTAAAACTCTAGAAGATTGTTGGGTTCTCTCTTAGTGAGCCCATATTATTAATAAAATCCTGTAACTAAATCTGGCAGGTCAGACCATAACAATTTATATCAGAGCCAGATGTTATAGTTGATTTAGATTTGATGTTTGAACTCTTTCTCAACTTACCAAGAATATTGAGACCAAGATTGCATGAAGTTTGTTCTGTTGGCAGATTGTTTGAATGGAGTTTCAAGAAAACTTTTGGCCAGTAGAAGTACACCAAACAAACTGGGAGAAGACAACATCCATCATGGTCTGGAAGAGCGTCATGGTGATAGTCCTCACACAGAAAAAAGGAGTATTTTCATTTATAAGTATATAAAACTTGGTGTTCCCCATAAGAAATATAATAGGGCTGCTAGTAGGGTGGTGCAACGTTCCTGGATCGGATCGCACTGAACTAGAATGGAATATTTTTGGTCCAGTCCGGTCTGGACCAAAAAAGGGGGAAATTAAAATGTTTGTTAATAAGAAGGAGATTATTAAGAAAAAAAAAGAGTATTTTAGCAAAACAAAATACAAACCCCATAACTTTTGTCCTTTTAACTTTTTGTGAATTCTTCACCGAACCCCACATATCATTAGCTCCCCCTCTCCCTCTCTCATATTTGATATATATATATATAAACATATAACTAGTTCTACTCCTCACTCTCTCATATTTATCTGTGTGTATATATATAATATCTATCTGACAGAACCAAAACAATGTATATTTAAAATATAATATGTATATGTATATGTAATATGTGTGTATATGTGTGCGCGCCGTCGCGTGTGTGAGAGAGAGAGAGAGAGAGAGAGAGAGAGATCTGAAAGTGGGATATAAAGAGACTATAGATAAGAGACAGGAGAGATGATGATTTGTGGGGGCTTGAACTCACCCACCTCCACAATTTGCCGTTCATCGTGAAAAAGGAAAAAAGTTTGGATTGGATGCTTGAAGAAAGTTGAAAAAGGGAGAGAGGAAGAGGGGGACCTGCTGATATCATTTATGTAAATTACATAAGTTTTAAAAAAATTTTATGTACTGGTCCAGAAAATTTTCTAGGACTGAGGAGTGGACTGGATCTAGTTGGGTCGAGTCCAGTCCGGATCAAACAACCGGTTTCAGTCTGGACTGAACTATGCACTCCCCTAGCTGCTAGGAAGTTTCAAGACCAGGAGATGACCAGCCAAATCAACAATCGTGCTTTAAGAAACATGATCAGGTGATGGTGGTGTGAATCTAGTGCAGACTTTACCAAAAATGTCCACTATAGAAAGAGACGAAGAAGAAGGGAGAGAAGACGGACAAGGAGGAAAATCAAGGGAGCAAAACAACACACAACTTACATCCCTTCATAGGTATTATGCGTCTCTGTGAGAGCTGAGAAGATCTACGTTGGCAAGAGCCTTACAACTTGCACAAGATAGTAAATTTTAATTCTTTTCAACCCAATAAGTCAACTCACCTTCTGTCATTTCCTTATGGGAAGCAGTTACCATGGGCATAAGAAAGGATCACAAAGTGAAGAATTGATTATTGGCGAATCAACATGGTTTTCTTTCAGCAATTTATTGGCTGCCAATTTTCTAGGATGAGGCAACTTGGTGAACCGCTTTCCAGAAGATAAATTTTTGGTTTCCATCAAGTTGGGAAGTAGCCATGGCTTCCTGACCTTGACTTTTACAAAAATACTTGATTTATGCAACCAATTCCAATTTTCTTTCACAATACGAGCAAGTGACACATGGCTTGATGCGCAGATGGCTGCTAGAGTGGGTGAGACGTGGCTGTTAGAAAGGGATAACTATGAATGTAGTTTTTTGGATATGTGGGATAACGTTGGTAGTTTATAGGATGTAGAGGTAGTTACTTAACGAGCCCATAATTTAACAAAATCCCATATCTAGATCTGGCAGGTCGGATCATAACACATTGCTTATATTTAGTCAGCTATTTCAAAAAAAATATTAGTTATTTCATCAAATACTATTTTTGTGTGATCTTCACTGTCTAGTTGTACTTGTTTGTCTATCAAAATGAGTGGTTCTTTTTGTTTTTCTTTTTCTTTCTTTTGCCTTCGTGTTGTCATTGGTTGGTTTGTCTTCTATTGCTGACAGTATGACCTCAATAATGAATGAATTATTTCATGGCCTTTCCAAGAGCCTGAAATTTTGTGAAAATATCGATATCTCGAAACAATCAATACAGTGTTTGCTGTAGTTTTAATTCTAGATGTTTACTCTCAATTATATGCATGTTCTGAAGATGCATGCTTCATTGTTATGTATGAAAGTTGCAGTTTTCTGCTTATTGGTTATCTATGAAAATAATACTTTTCTGTAATTTCTCTAATGAGTTCCTTTGCATGATGAATTTTGCATTTCTACAATTATCGCTAATTAGCTTCTTCTATGAATTTTAGGAGGTGAAACGGAAAGAAGATGCTGCAGCACGAGGTAATTTGCATTGGCTGTTCATGTTTTAGTTGTTTAGTTATACAGCTAATGTACATATGGAGCTCTTCAGAAAATTGAAGAAGTATATTTTTCTGCTTCCTCTTGTGAGATCAGATTGCAGATTACTGATTTAATAGCTTTCAAATGAGTTATACTCTCTTGCTCTCTCTGTCTCTCAAGAAAAAATGTTGAAATTGTCCTCAAATTCTTCTATATCTCTGATATTGCCTGTAACTCTGATTGTCATCAAGCGCCCTCTTTTATTTGGTGACAGTTGTGAAAACATTTTGACTCCTGATATCTCCAATCTTGCCCACAGTTTAAGTGCAATTACAGTTTTCTTGTTCTTTTTCTTTTGCAGCTGGGATTGTCCTTGAAGAGAAAAACTGGCCACCATTTTTCCCTATTATCCATCATGATATTGCAAATGAAATTCCAATTCATCTACAAAGAATACAATATATTGCATTTGCAACATTTTTGGGTATGTTAAAACTAGTTGCAGAAGGGTTTTAGGCATACTATATATCTTCTTGGTTTTGTGAAGCCATTTGTGTTTATTGTCCTTTTAAAATCATGCCTTCATAATGTGTTTTAGTTTTGTGCTTTCTATCACTTGCCTTCATAGCTATCCACATTGGAGAGTGTCTTTTGCTTATTCTCAACTAAAGAAGGTAGAGTTGGGATTAAAGGCATGGGTATTGATGGGCAATACCTGGCATGGGTCAGTTATATTCTGCACTGCATTTCTATTTAGGTATTTAGTACTGTCTGTTGTTTATTTTTAACTAAAGAAGGTAGTTTTTGATGGGCAATATATGTAGATATTTAAGATATGCCTGTGTAATACCTAGTTCGTTTTAAAGCTGAAACAAATATTCATCCGGATAAAGAGATTTGATATGCCTGATAGAAATGGTTTTTAATGTAACTCTAACTTTTGCTCATACTCATTTAGCATAATATGGACCTGGCTTGTTCATCTTTGATTCTGTTTACATATTCACTTCCATGATTGAGGTCATGTGAGCTTGATGCAAGTTGATTTATGTAGGTTTATTTGCATGTCTCCTGTGGAATATAGTAGCTGTTACCACTGCATGGATCAAAGGGAAAGGTTTGTCCAAAAATCACTTTCAGAGTGTAAAGATTTTTCAATTATGGAGATTATGTTTTTTTAGAGATGGAGATAAAAAATTTTGTTTTTATCTTAGGTGTGAGAATCTGGTTCCTTGCTATTATCTATTTCATATCGGGGGTTCCTGGAGCCTATGTGTTGTGGTATCGACCGCTTTATCGTGCTTTTAGGTAATTATTTCCTGTGCTTGAACCTTCCTATTCTCATATCTTTTGTTATTTAACAGAACCCTTTTTATTTCCAAAAAAAAATTTTACAGTGTTGGAAGTCATCTTTTTTCTTCTGTTCTTGTGTTAAGACAAAAATTGTTCTCTGCAACTTGGAACCTATATATTATATTTAAGAAAGATATTCTACAGGCTCAATGGATGTGCAAGCATTAGCTTGCCACTAGATTATTTATGATTAACAAGTTCCATCAGATGGCTATAAGTTAATATCTAATTTATTCACCTTCTTATGGCAATACTGTGTATCATGTTCTCCTATTAAGTTTTCTTAATGAACTTTTTCTCTTCGAACTAGCATAAAATCTTAGTGGAACTTCTTATGAAAATACCACATATCATGTCTTTGGATTAAGGTTCTGATAATTTCTTATGGAAATACTGTGTTTCATTTCATTTCTGTGATTTCTTGATACATTTTAAGGTCCTTTGCTTGCCTTGCAGGACCGAAAGTGCTGTCAAATTTGGATGGTTTTTCCTCTTTTACGTGGTATGTATTCTGCAATTGCTAATTATAATTTCCCATCTATTTTGAGAATAAGAAGATGCCTAATGTTTTAATGAATCTTTTTTCGCAGCTCCACATTCTCTTCTGCATCTTTGCTGCAGTTGCTCCTCCTGTAATTTTCAGAGGAAAATCTCTCACGTATGTTTGTTCAACCTTCAAATATATATATGTGTGTGTATATATATATATATATATTTTTTATGGCTAGTTGTATTGAGGTTAAGATAACTTTTCCTGTTGCTACAGTGGCATTTTGCCTGCAATTGATCTCATTAGCGGTCATGCTCTGGTTGGGGTAAGTATTCTTGAAACAAATTCTTTATTTTCCAGTCAACATTTGATTTTATCTGAAGATTCTAAGGTAACCTTCTTCTGTTAGATCCACTAAAAATAGGATTGAAGGATTATGATTTATAAATCTAAATTTAACATTGGATTATTTCATGTTTTTATTACTTTGCTTCACTTACATTAAATTGCCTCATCTTGTCTTGTCCAGATCTTCTACTTTATTGGATTTGCACTATTTTGTCTGGAATCACTGATCAGCATCTGGGTTATTCAGGTTTGATTTATGCCTCCAAATGTCGTTTTCATTTCATCATTTTTCTTTTGTCGATATATTTTACACGGTCACAACTGTTTGGGTGCAGCAAGTATACATATATTTCCGTGGAAGTGGGAAAGCTGCTGAGATGAAGCGTGAGGCTGCAAGGAGTGCTGTGAGAGCAGCTTTTTAAATGCCGGACTAGTAAAGGAAAGTAAGATAGCAACGTGTCTGGTTGTAAGCTTTGTATATGCCTCTTAGCCACCAAAAGTACTTAGAGATATTTTTATTGCCGGAGCCTGGCTTTTCTTTTTTGCTTTATATATATATATAATGATGTATGCTTTAAATCCTAAGACCTTTTCTTTTTTTGTAAATGTTACACCGTCGGAGACCAAGATGGAGTTTGATAAGGAGTTTGGTATTTGCTATGTTCGTCATATTTTGATATGAACAATCCATTATTTGCCTGGATTATTGATTCCTATCTATATAATTTGTTGTTTGTATAGCACAGTGGATTAGTGGAGCATTTGCGGAAGATGTTCCATGAGGTAACAAGCATAATGAGGCCTGGGGGATGCATTTGATGTTAGAGGTGTGCAAATAAACGAATTTAATATATGATAATGTGTGTATATATATGAGTGTGTGTGTGTGTATACTGATATATTAGAAAAATGTATATTTATATGTTGAAACCATTTAATATATTGAAATGCATGAACTTCTCACAAGACATCCACTAGGTGTTACCCAAACAATCAAAACCAAGTGGCGCTCTTCACTCTCAATTATTCAACAGTCAAAATCAAGTGGCTTCTTAGTTAGTTCCCCAATTGGCTCACCCAAATCAAAAGTGCCAATCCGAGGTGAAACAGAAGTACACCATTCAAGCTTCATCCAATTAAATTGTGTTGGTCCAATTTTTCTCACATTCAAGCTTTAACTCTCTTAGGTCGGTCCACCCATTATCCCACTTTGAATCTAAATCCCATCTTACCCAATTTTCATTTCAAGCAAAATTTTGAAGTGTGTCAAATTACCTTTTACCCTTTTGAACCAATCCAATTTTGAACCTTTAGTTGCATAGTTATTACTTTTCTCTCTTAATAACAAAAAGTTAGTTTCAACCCACAAGACCCTTGTAATGAACATGAATAATGCATATATATATATATATATATACATACATGTTTATATAGAGGTAAATGAATTAATGCACAGTTGTTTCGTCATGAATGATGACTAGTGGGCAAATTTGACATTTGACAACACTCTTGTTAAACCTCACATAAAAATCCCATCTTTGTTCCCTATTTTCCACACAGGATTCATCCCCACAAACCTTACACGGCAAAAATTCTCCACTAATAAACATGGAAATTTTCTTTTGAAGCTCGGCAAAGATGAACAGAGATGGAATCAAACAGGCCCAAGTAAAAAATAAAAGAGCTTTATAAGTAGAAGACACTCATAATATTCATATTTATTATTTTGCCAATATATATATATATATATTATATGTAAGTTCACAAAAACTATTTAAGTTCAGGCAAAAAAATTCCTCAACTTAGGAGAAATCCCTTCATACCCACCATACCATACCATACCATACAATACGATACATAATCATACATAAAAATATGTATGATTGAACTTTGAAAACACCCATCAAGTAACTATTTATATATGTATCACATATAACTACTATTGTAGTTAATAGAAAGTGTTACCGGCTACCGGCTAATACCCGTCCCACCAAACTTTCACCTCCTTAACAGTAAGCAACACACTTCTTCTTGCAATCCATGGTGCACCCTCCGCCACCACCTCCGCCGCCGTATCCTTTCCCCGACCGGCTATAGGATGTAAAGCACTTCGCCGGACACGTCAGCTTCTTATTGTAACAAGGTCCCTTCTCTTTACACACAACACTAGGCCTTATCACACCATTTCTGGAATACCCTCCGGTCGGACCTCCATACCCGGATCCATACCCGCCACCTATAATCCCGTTCCCCCACCCTTGTCCAAACCCGGGTATCCCAAACCCGTTACCCGGGCCGTACATCCCGCCGAACCCACCATCGTTGCCGCCGCCTCCTGGCTGTTTTGCTTTGTTGGGGGAGTGATTGAGGTCGGCGGAAAATGGTCCAAAAGAATCGGGTCGGGTCGCGAGAGTAGAGGAGATTACAATGATGAGGAAAATGGATGAGAGAGAGATGATCTTCATGTTCATTTTGGTTTTCACTTTTCTGGGAATTTTTAATTTCTGGGTTGATGAGGATCAGAGGAAAGAGATGAAGGGTGGAGGAATATTTAAATGGTGAGTGGGAAAGCATTGATGAGAGGAAAGTTGGAGGACGGTTGAGGAGAGGGGTCCTCCATAGATACAGATTAGGTCGGGTGCCATTATGATACCTTGTAAATGCTCTCCTCCTGACACATTGCATGTTATAATATAACAATATAATTATAATTTGATTATATAAACTCCCGTCCCATGTATTTGGGTCTTAAAGTCAAGTGTATTTTCCAACTTCTCTCTCTCTCTCTCTGTGTATATATATGTATACACACACACACACACACACACAGTAGTTGGTGCTTTTAGCTTGCCACCGGCATTTTAGATAAGTTTAAGATTTATATTTACCCTTAATTTTACTTTTAAAATATGTAGAGTAATTAATATAGTTTTAATTTAATTTCAGGAAAATTTATGCAAAGTTTGAAAAAAAATTGATATATATATATATATACTTTATAAAAATAATAAGTGATTAGAAATATAATTGAAAAATGAGAATTATAAAAATAAAATGTATTTATAAGTCACAAATTTTAAGAAATTAAAATTTTTATTATTAAGCATGAGTTAACTAATTCATTTAAATTAATCATACAAACAAATACATATTTGGATAAAATGCATATTGTTTTCCGGTTGTTATCCACAAGAACTACTCGGATAAGATATAAATATTTAATACTCGTGATGTCTATTTTTAGAAAAAAAAAAATTTATGTCAATAAATATGTTTGTTATAATTCTTTATTTGTGTAGATCCAACTCAAATCTAAGGTTAATATTTAAAAAAAAAAAAACTATATGGGATGTTTACATATAATCTTTATTAATGTATTCTTGACATAAATTAATCTATAAGATCAATTAAGTATTGAACTTCTAATCTATTTTTGAATTATATTATTTTATAAAATATATATGTGTATATAATTTTTTCATTAAAATTAATATTAATTAACATTAAATAAATGTTCTAACTTATATATTATTTAGAAAGATATATATATATATATATTTTATATGAAATAGAAATTGGAATTTAAAGGCCTTATATTTAAAATATGAAGATGATAAGTTGTACTAAAAAAAGTACACCAACCATCTTTGATTTGTAGTGATTGGTTTAGTACTGAAATTAGAGCAAAAATATTTAGGGTTTCATAAAATCATCCAATAAATGTTTCCAAATCCCAACCTTTCTCTTTCATTCTTCATTGAACATGATACCAATTAATTACCTCCTCATGTATAGATATCAACTAATAATTATATATATATATATATTTTTTTAATAAAATTATAATTTTTTTTATTACACAAAATATACTTTAAATATTATTTTTGGGGTGGGGATAAAACTTGTATATGCCTTCCAACAAGTCATCTCTCTTTATTTATGCAAAAAAAATCATATTTTTTTTCTTTCCATAATATTTATATTTATTTTTGGCCAAGGAAAATCAATAAAAACTTGAAATAATATAGTTGAAATTGGTCAACTTTGTCGGTTATCTATTAATTAATTAAAACTCTAACCTATATTCACGAGTGGTGTGTTTGATTTTGTTGACAGGCATATGTCAATACCAAGTAATTAAGCTTAACACAATATATATATATATATATATATATATATATCCGAACATTATGAACTGACTATGACTATTGATTTATAATATTTAATTTATTAATGTATTAGTTAGATTATATTTATTGATTTTTTTTTTAAATTTAACGTGAGTTTTATTTTGCATAACAGACTATCGATTTATGAGTCCGTTTAAAAGTGATCAAATACGGTTATGAGTTTTAATGCATCGAGTTTAGTTATGAACTTAATATGTGCAGATACTTATAATTTTTTATATTATGATGAGTAAAATAAAAAATATAAAAGTACGATGATATAAATAGACAGTTATAGATCTCGAATCATATGTTTGTCATTTTATTTTTCTGAAATTCTGTTACCAGATAAAAACAGCTTTTGGTCGTGTTTCGACAGCAGGACGCAACGAATTTTTCGCGATGAATCTAAGTACGCTTCTGTTTATTATTTTTTATTAGTTCGGTATAAAATTACATATTTAGATTTATCAGATCTAGTTTGATTTGAAAAAGTTTTATAACAACATTAATAAGTTTAACGGATAAAAAACATATTGTAGGAGAATTACAAGTATAATGGATGAAAAAATTGGTTGAGGTTCAACAGGAAATTTAATTAAAAATTTGGTTGACAAATTTGTTTGGTTTCTTTTAAGTAACTTTGTTGACAAATTGAGACACATGAATCTCTCTCTTTAATTAATATCTCAAACAAAGTTTTCAACAAGGTGTGGGCAAATTAATTTAATTATTAATGTAATCCCAAATTAATCATGTCTCCAATTTTGACATTTAAGACTCCTCACTCAAATTTTAAGATGATTTGATATGTTTTCTTAATATTTTCAAATATATTATTAGGATTAATGATAAAATGTTTACAAATATAGATTTTAATACAAATTATTGCTATAAACTACATACACACACACATATATATAGTAGAAAGAATAAATGAAAACATCTCATAATTATAAAAAAAATATATATATATTTAGTCCACTACCTAATCTAATGCACTTGAAATTTTCTACCAAGAATTTAATACACTTTATATAATAAGTCAAGTCGAGTGGAATCAAACCAAAAAACAAAAAGGAAAAACCGCGTAAAGATTACTATTAGCCTTAATAATTCCGCGTAGTAATATTAACTTCGCATATAAATTACCATTAACCTTAATAATTCTATACAATAATATTAAGTTTCTGAACGTGAAATATACATCACTAATAATATAATCAACCTTCTAACGTTGATTATACAAAAGAATATAATTCGATTTAAATTTATGAAGTTATAAAAACAAAAAGCAAAAGTACTAAACTTTCATAAATTAAATTTAACATGGTAATAATATTTATCTCAATTTACCCATAAAATTCACTTTTTACCAACTGTTAAATTGATATTTCTTGTGATTGGCTTGGATAAAAGAAAAAAAAAAAAAAAACCCTGTTAGAAAATTGAAAATTGACCCCATAAAATTCACTAATGGCAAGATCTGCACCACCTTTATTGGGTCCAGTCTCTTGTATGTCCATTCCAATTAGTCTGATTTTTTTTTTAGTTTGACTAAAAATGAATATTGGGCCACAAAATTTAATATGAAGCACATGCTTTGTAGGCTCCAAATTCACCAAAGTCTCCTACTTGCACTTACAAAAGTTCTCTGCCTGCTTTCTCAAGTGTAGGAATTGGTTTCTTCTTCACTTGAAAATATGAGATTATGCTCTTGGATTTTTATTTTTAGGGGAGATGGGTAAAGTTCAAACTCAGAAATCATATAAAGTTTATTTTGTAAATTTGATATTACATTCTTGGAAAATTTCTAAAATCGTAGAACTTTTTATATTCTGTTCTTAAATTAAACATTGTGGATTAACCACTATCAATTTGCAGTACACCCACAAATTAACGATTTTAATATCCTTAGCGAAATTCGAAATCATAATCTTCAAATGAGTTATAAAGATCTTAACTATTACCGTCTTATTTTTAAGCTTAAATTTCTTTCATTTATGTAAAGTCCATTAAGCTTACAAAGTAGAAGACTTGGTAATTTTCAAAAGCAAATTCCAAAAATCAGATTTTCCATATAGCTTTCATAACCATTAAGAAAAGGCAAAACCTTTCCTTTATGACAAGAACAACATTGCTATATACAAATCTTCAACCTTGATTAACATTTAAAACCAGGTTGATTTCTATGATGATCAGCAAACACGATCTATAAAACAACAAAATATATATATATGTATATACACATGCATAAAGGAAAATCTATAATCTTCTTACGCTGCCTAGAAAATGCAATACAACACATTCTTACTGATATTCTGCAGCAGAAAGTCATTATAGACTGGATGAGCTCCAGCTAGCATCAACAGCCGCTATAATCTTCTCATGTAATTCAGATCCAGCACAAGCAACTATACCTCGGTCAAGACCTTCCAAGAACAACCCCTTCGAGAAGTTAAGTGGGCGGCCTCCAGCATCAGTTACTACACCTCCAGCTTCTTGTACAATCACAACACCGGCTGCATGATCCCATATCTTTTCCTTGTAGCCAGTTCGTGCAAACTTCATGAATATTTCGGCGTCACCTCGAGCTATTGCTGCGTACTTCACCATGCTGTAGACACGTAATGGTTGCTTCCTGGAATGGAAATGCATAAAAACACTGAATTGTATATGATGGAACGTAAATGTAGGGAAACGAAGAAAAAAAAGCGAAGAATATGCACCTGATCCCGAGGCTGTGAGCTAGTCCAGCTGTGAAGGAATGGCTTGAATTGGACTTCTCAACCGGTTCACAAAATGTAGCCAATTCAGGATTATCAACGGAGGACACTTGAATTGGCCTCGAAGAGCTTGGCCATACTAGCTTTCTGTTTCCTAGGATTAAAGGCTGCATCCAAGCCTTTCCAGTACCTCTTTTAGCACATATGACACAACCTTTGTCCCAGGATTCAGATGATGGCGGGGTCAACTTCGATATGATTCTGTGATACCGGTGATGATAACTCAACCATTCCTTTCTCATTGGATAATTAGGACACCCGAGAACTCCAAGCACAACTTCTCCATCGTCAATCAATGCTAAAGCAACAGCATATTGATCACCTCGTACAAAACCTAATGTGCCATCAACGGGATCCAGTGCCCAAAATCTCCCTCTAGGACCTCCTGTTGAGTTGCATCGACTAATGGCTTCGAGAATCTCAGAAGATCCAAGGGGAATTTCCGGACCTTGAAGCCCAAAACGAGGTGCTTCAGCAAGACAATCATTCACAGTAGACACAACAGTTTCTAATAGGCCAGCTGCATTAGGCTTGGAGAGATTTTGAATGTCTTCTTCGGCAACAATTGACACATTTCGACTCCCAAAGAACTCAGCCAGAATCCAACTAACTATTGCTTGAACACTCCAATCTGTTCACGTCGTGTACTGATATAAGTAAAATAATCTCTGTAGCTCTAATAACCCAAAATACTAATCTTTACTGCCATAAGAACAGTACTTCAATCCATTAAGTAAGGCACTCAACTAGCAGATTTTTCAAATTAAACCAGTATTCATCAATTCATTGTGTAATAGCAGTTATTTTATCTGAATGTTAACTCTTGCTACCCACTTATCTGTAACCCACCAGAATACAGAAATTATATGCTTACACACAAAGAGAATTATCAGCTATATAACTATAATTTATATCAAAAATCAAAATGGTAAATGAGAAATTTAAAAGAGAACTACGAAAAAATAGTTAGTCCTCAAATATTCAGAAAACAAGACTAGCAGGAGTATCAAGTAGTATCCCGTCCACATTTTCAACACAGCTTGCTCTACTTCACTCCAAACCCAACTTCACATAAAGGAAAGAACAATTTCTCAGAAACTAATAACTCCCATTAACATAATTTAATTAAAATCAAGACCGTCAAAACGAAAAAGGAGAAAGTGATATGCAAATATACAATACCTGCAACAGTAACAGGAGAATTATCATCCTTGGATTGAACTGGACTATTTCCTTTTGAAACCAAACTGTCCTGCACTTTTTGGCATAGAAAACACGCCATATGTACAGCCCTGACAGCAATATCGAGTTCCTCACAGTTCGGACCAAGATTTTCATGGTCCTCCATTAATGGAGGAGGAGGGGGAGAGTAAGAATGGAATTGGGTTTGCTTGGACTCCGACATGGAAAGAACAGAAACTAAGTTGTTTTTCGGTTGATGGCTTTTTCTATGGTAGAAGAAGAAATTTCCTACATGGGTTTTGTTGTATATTCTTCTCTGTCCCTGAAAGTCTGGGACTTTGGGATTGAGGATGGAGCAATTTAAAGACATTGGTGATTGATTTGGATTATCTGGGTTTTGTGGACAGTAAAGGAGAAGCAAGTAATTATAAGGAACTATGAAAAGAACATGACAAAAATAGTCTCTTTCAAGAGACTTCAAATACCCTATTCTCCAAAATCAAAAGAGAGAGAGAGAGAGAGTACGAAATTAGATGAATCAATATCACAACATGTGCATATGGCTAACCTAGAAACATTCTTTTGGCCCAAAGGATGAGATTCTGATGAGTTGGTCCTTGAGAAGTCAATTTGTAACCAATGATTTTTCTTAAAACTTGCATATTTTCATAATTCATATCACATTTACACCAATATAAACAGTTTAATATGAACCTATACAATCTTAAAATAAGATATATATACTAGCAACCCAGTAAAAAATAATTAACTTTTTGTAACAGATGACTTAAATCCTCTGAATTCTACTTGTTTATAGTATTTACATCATTTCTTTCTACCTAACAATTTTCTGATTTGGGTTCTTCCAAATTTGTGAAGGTCTGAGTCCAAATTCTATAAATTAAAAGAAAAAAAAAATTAAAGAAAGCATAAACTTTACTTCCCTGTCCATTAAGCTATTTAACCAATAATTACTCAAAAAATTTATCCTTATCATCATCAAACTTTCAAATCCAAGAGTTCCCCTCAATTTGGCAGAATCATATTCCCAAACATGCAACTAAGAAAATTTGATTGCAGATAAGATTAGAGAATGGGAAAATTGAAGCACTCCCTTATCCCTTTCCTGAATAATCTATTCTATTCTTAATCTTTTATTATTATTATAATTGAAATTATTTGGGAAATTGGATCATAATGAGCTCATTAACACTTCATCTCTGAACAGAGAGCTCTCTCCCTTCATAATCCATTGATGTAAGATCAAGTGGGTCATGACCAGATGAGAAATTTGAAACTTTGATAAGCCAATAGGACTTAGAAAATTTCTTGTCCAGTACAATCCCAATTTTTCTTCACCTTTATCGATCAACTTTGTAGAAGATTACAAATGCTTTAAGTTATTAAATTATTGATGATAGGCTAAAAAAAATCATTTATAGTTCCTCCATCTATAGATCATTTTTCTTTCCATTAAATTCAAATTAATATAGTAGACATATTAAATCTTACAAGAGAAGTAATGCTAATGAATTGTGAATTTCACCTTATAACTCATAATTCATTTAAACTCATTTGTCAAATTAATAAACGACTAGAAAAAGCTTGATTGTGAAATATACTTAATACCATCATGTAAGGGATAAATTTGAAATATCATGTAAGAATGAATGATCAAACAAATTTTTTTTTTTTTTTTTGCTTTTCAATTAAAGTGTTGAATGTGATGTGAAACCAATAAAAAAATTTAATTATTGTCAACTGATGTTTATTTTGATTTACTTGTTGGGATTTTTATATATAAATTTATTGTGTAAAGGTTTAAAATTTAATGGAAATGAAAATGAAATAATAGCGGAAACAATTAAAAGTATAAGGTTTACATTTCTTGCACAGTAAAATTGAATGCCTAATAGGTTTATAGAAATATTCCTTTTAGAAAATTAAAATAACAGAAAATAGACATGTAATTAAAATCCTATAGGGTCAACTTTTGTCAGACAATTCTGATGGGATGCGGGAGACAATATTTAGTCACTAATTTTTTTATTGTTCAGAATCCAGATCTTAATTTTTCTGATATGAAATTGGTAAATAAGGGGAATGACTACACCAACCTAGTAAAAATATCAATACTTAACACCGATATAGAAAATCAATGATTGATAAAAATTATAAAACAATTAATTGAACCATTTTTCTTTTTAACTAAGTTCATTTAATTAGAAAAAAAAACATAAATTTTTATACTCACATTTTAAGTTCTCAAATTCGACTTATGAAGATAATAATCAATATAATAATTCATCATATATTTCAAGAAATAATAATCGTCAACTTTACTTTTTTATCTAAATACTAGTATCTCTGGAGGTCTATAGGAGTTCCCCTATACGTGGACCCAATATCCAATTTATTGATTAACTAGTCATTCCCATACCTCGTCCGATAATAGCTGCCAAACATACCACCATCTCAATACCTCATTTGGTATTAGGGTGAATAAATACTTCACAACCTTTTCGGTATGGGACTTCCCAGCCCCCATTCGACTGAGCTAATATTGACGGTAGAGTTTACGTTGTGTACTGGGTCCGTACACTATTTTTCATGATACCTGGTAAGCCTTTTAGCATACATATTCATACCATCCACAAGCTACCAATCACACATAATCAACCCATTCCATATTTACAGAACAATAGAGCGATAGACAGTATAAATTAATAGATTAACAACTAAGGGAGACATAATCAATGCATTTATTGCAAACCAATCAATAGATAGAGACAAAATATGTAGATAAACTAATAAACAGAAAAATAATTAAAATCAATAAATCAAAGCACACGATATAACAATAAGCAATTTAGGCAGTATAGAAATAAATAGGCAACATAGATAAGATAGGACAATTATACATTAACCAGTTACCGGCTCTACTGGTGACTTGTATTTAATTAATTAAGAATTTTTAATATCTAAAAATACATTGTTATCATTTATTAAACTTTAATTAATCATAACGGGAGAAAAGAGTGAGAGATTCTTATCCCATATCGGTATCCAAACATTGCATTTTTCACTGCACTTCTTGGCGGTTCTTAGGTTTCTTGGATTTTTTAAGCTAAAATAAAAAACATGTGTCACATATTCAAAATACCCTAAAAAAGCCAAAAATAAGAATTTTTAAATTTTTCGGCCGGTTGAAGATTCTGACACGGTAGAGTCGGCTCCGTCGCCCATGATGATATCTTCTCTTGGCCTAGCCGTTTTCGGTCGGTTTCAATCGATTTAGTACAAAAACTTGCAAAAAATGAGGTTAGACGGCCTCTATTGGACGAAAGAAGGAGAAAACTGAAACTCACCAGCGGAGGAGTTTTTCGGTGCGGCAGCTTCGTCGTTCCTCTCTTACAGCCGAGGATTTCCTTTGGTCGACCTGCACCAGAAACGTGTTAGGAATTCAATGATCAAAAGATTAAAGGGAATGGGAAGTGGGATCAGCCTCACCAGAGCGATTTTTGGGTCGCAGTCGCGGCGGCTCGGGCGAGCTCTATTCTCAGTTTTCGGCTTCTCTTTTAGCTTTTTGGCTCCAATATTAGTGTGGGGAGGCTTCAAATCAAATTCCAAAGTGAAATGGGAAAAAAACTCACTTTTTCAGTGTCGGCAACGGCTCCGGTGCAGCGACGATGGCGGTTGGTTTTGTTTTCAACTAGTCTTCTTCTTCTTCTCTGACAGGCTCAGGTGCAGCTAGGGTTAGGGTTTCGGGGATGCGATGCTTATATACCTTCTCTGCGTCGATCTGGGCCGTCTATGAAAGGACACATGACCCATTCTCTGTTGTTAAATCGCTTTTATTTGGGGAATTAGTCTGGGTCGCACGATCAGATTAAGTCCAATCGCGCCTGAAGAGAAAACAGATCTGGGCTGTCCATGCACGCAAGAGGAGATATGGGCCGTTAGATTCACTGGCATGCGGATCGTTAACGTGGCTTCCTGCTGTACGTGTGACCACATGTTTACCATGCAGCGCACGATGACAGGCTGCGCTGCAACGTGGCAGTCCACGTGACCAAATTTTGTTATTTTTACTTTTACCCCAATTTTTTAGATTTCTTTTCAAATAGGTCATCCCTTATTTCTTTTTTGATTCTGATTTTTGAAAATATTTTCAAACACATCCAAAACACAATTTTTTTAAAAAATTAAATTAAAAATTAAAATCAAAATTTTCTAATTTATATTATTATTATGATTTAATTATCTCGGGCCTAAATTCTGAGCCTGAGTGTTACAACTCTCTCCCCCTTAAGAAAATTTGATCACTCAAAATTGTCGCTCTCTCACTAGTCAAACAATTGAGGGTATTAAGTTCTGAAATCTGATTCTAGCGACCAAGTGGCCTCGCTCTTCGAGTGATTCTGTCACTGTACCTTGAGGAATAGAATTTCTTTGTTGCAAAGCACTTTGTTCTTCCGGTCCAAAATACCAACCGATACTTCCTCGTATGATAGATCCTCTTGGAGTGAAAGTGGCTCATAAAATAAGACATGTGAGGCGTCTGGGTTGTACTTGCGTAGTATAGACACATGGAATGCATTATGAACTCTGGATAGTTCTGGAGGTAATACTACTCTATAGGCGGATGTTTCAACCCTGTCCAAGATCTTAAACAGTCCAATGAATCGGGAGTATAACTTTTTTCTCTTTCTAAACCTATTGATACCATTGAAGAGAGTGACCTTAAGGAACACTCGATCGCCCTTCTTAAATTTTAAATCTCTCATTCGAGTGTCCGTGTAACTTTTGCGTTTACTCTAGGCTGTTTGGATGTTCTTTTTGATCTTAAATATCTTCACTGTGGTCTCATCTATAAGATCTGAGAGAATTAGTTTCTTATTACCCACCTCTTCTTAACAGATTGATGATCTACAGGGTCGGTCATATAATACCTCATACGAAACTATATCAATACTTGTTTGATAACTGTTATTGTAGTTGAACTCTATCAGAGGTAGGTGATCATCCCAATTCCCTGCGAAGTTTAGAACACAAGCCCTGAGCAAGTGTACGAATGGTTTATTCTGATTGTCTATCTGTTTGAGGGTAGAATATTGTGCTAAAGGACAATTTCGTTCCCATTGTTTGCTGAAAACTTGTCCAAAACTGAGAGGTGAACCTAAGATCATTGTCTGCTACCACTGTTACTAGAACTCCATGTAACCTGACTATCTCTCGGATATAGATTTTAGTTACGTTGTCCAAGGGGTTGATCATTTTAATGGCCAAAAAATAAGAGGACTTGGTAAATTGGTCAACAATTACCCAGATTGTATCATGCTCTGAGCGTGTTCTAAGCAAACCTGTTACAAAATCTATAGTGATATGTTCCCATTTTCACTCCGAGATCGGTAATGACTGAAGTAGTCTACCTGGACGTTGATGCTCTTCCTTGACCTGCTGACATACAAGGTATTTGGAGACGAAATCAATAATTTTTCTTTTCATCCTGCTCCATCGGAATCGGGGTCGCATGCTTTTATACATCTTAGTACTTTTGGGATGCATGGTGAACTTTGAACTGTGAGTCTCTGTCACGATATCTCTCTTCATTTCACTGTCATTCAGAACATATACCTTGTTATGAAATCTGAGCAACCCATCAGCAGAGACTTAGAATTCTAAATTTAAACCATGTTCTGTATCTTTTCTAAGAGCTGCTAGAGTGGGATCAGTCAGTTGAGCTTTATTTATTCTCTGAATCAATTCAGGTTGGATAGCTAGATAGGCCAGACATATGGTCATTTTTTAAATCTCGAAGCTGTATTTGTTGCACAAATTTTATTACCCTGCATTCAGAAACCTTTATGTGAGCCAACATACCTGCACTTTTTCTGCTGAGAGAATCGACTACCACATTATCCTTACGTGGGTGATAAAAGATCTTACACTAGTCCTTCAGGAGCTCTATCCAATGCTTCTGACGCATGTTGAGATCCTTATGGGTAAATATATATTTCAAACTCTTATGGTCTGTCTAAATCTCAAATGTTTTTCCATACAGGTAGTGGCGCTAGGTTTTTAAGACGTGGATGATGGTGGCGAGTTCTAAGTCATGAGTGGGATAATTCTTTTCATGAGTTTTCAATTATCTGGACTTATAGGTTATGATTTTTTCGTGAAGCATCAAAATGCAACCCAGTCTTTAATAGTATGCATCACTGTATACTGTGTATCCACCTGTCCCATTTTGCATAGCTAAAACTAGCACAATAGTCAATCATTTTTTAAGTTCTGTAAAGCTCATTTCATATTTATCATTCCACTTAAACTTGACGTTTTTCTTTGTAAGTTGGATCAAGGGGGCAGCTAAGCTTGAAGATCCTTCTATAAACCTGTAGTAATAATCTGTCATGCCTAGAAAGTTTTTAAACTTCATTAATCGAAGTTAATTTCTCCCAACCCATTATTACCTCAATCTTCTCGGGATTCATTGACACTCCATCCTTTGATATTATGTATCCTAAGAAGGTAGTCTGCTCAAGTCAAAATTCACACTTGCTCAATTTTACATATAGTTTTTATTCTTTGAGAACCTATTAAACCTAAGTCAGATGCTGAATGTGTTCATCTTTGCTCTTTGAATAGGCTAGGATATCATTAATAAACACTATAACGAACTGATCTAAGAAATGCCTGAAGACCCTGTTCATCAAGTCCATAAAAATGACAAGTGCATTGGTTAATCTGAATGGTATGATCAGGAACTCATAGCGCCCATACTAGGTTCTGATGGTCGTCTTGAGAATGTCCTCTACCGTAATATTCACCTGATGACAGCCTGAATGCAAGTCAATCTTGGAGAAAATCTTAGCATCCTGTAACTGATCGAAATATCATCAATCTTGGGAAGGAGGTACTTGTTCTTGATTGTGACCCTGTTCAATCCCCTGTAGTCAATACACAATCTCAAGGACCCATTACCTTTCATTGCGAACATGACTCTAACACCCAAAGGAGATATATTGTGTCAGATGAACTCATTATCCTATAATTATTTAATCTGTTTCCTCAGTTCTTCTATCTCAACACGATTTATTCGGTAAGGGACAACTGAAATGGGTTAGGTGTCAAGTTGAAGATCTATGATAAATTCAATTTTTCTATCTACCTATAGTCCTGATAGTTCATTAGGGAATACGTCCAGAAAATCTCAGACCACATAAATCTCTTGAATGCAAATTTCTTTCTTACACTTGCCTAACATAGAAAAGAATAACTGAGTTAAAGTATCAGATAAACAATGCAATTACCATGAGAGAATAATATCTAAAACTTTTATTAATTTATGAAGAACTCTTTGTTATGAAGGTTAAGTACAAGCTTCTTATGAAAACAATACATAGTGGCGTGATATGCTGCTAACTAGTTCATTCACATAATTACATCAAAATTCTTTGTGTTTAGTCTTATCAGATCTACACTCAATTTTTTATATGCTATTTTTACCATATAAACTTTATGTATGACATTCTCTAATTGTGTTTCATTCCTATATGTAGACACAAATAGCACAGAATCAAACTTTTAGGTAACACACTTAAATTTTTTGTAAAAGCATGTGAAACAAATGAATGTGAAGCACCAATATCAATTAAAACATGTGTAAGGTGATTATAAATAGTGTACGTACCATGTATCACGTTCGGGTTGGCTTCAGCATCCTGTTGGGTGATGGTATAGGTTCTGCCCTAAATAGGAGGTCTGGCCTGATTTTGATTCCGCGGACACTCTCTCGCATAGTGCTAAACACTTTTATATATGCAGCAGGTATTATGGAGGCGATAGTAGGGTTGGTTCCCATGGTCTTTGCCACAGTGCTGGCAGGTCCTGCTACGTTCTGTTGTCGGGGCCCGAGTAGGAGCTTGAGTCGCGGGCCTAGGTCTCTTGTTCTGTTGAATTGGTGCACTTGGTGTTAGCCTGCAATGTGGAATCAGGGGTCTGGAATTGCCCACTACTGGAGGAAAGATGTGGAAGTTTCTTCCTATCAGCTGTGCCTTGGCCAAAACTGCTGAATACATGCTGAGTTCGAATATATATAATTGCTCTCTAATCTCAAAATGGAGACCCCACTCAAACTTTTTTATCTTTCTGCATTCGTTCATCATGTTTTTAGGAGGGTATCGACCCAACTTCAGGAATTTTTGGGCATACTCAAACACTATCATTTCTCCCTAAACCAGGTGTACAAACTCCATCTCCTTCAAATGCTGAAGGTATTATGGGAGGTATTCTACATTGAAAGCTGCTAGGAACTATTCTTAGGTAACCAGAATAGGTAAAATGATATGCTTCAATTTCCACCAATGACTTGCCTCACCCACGGGCATATAAATAGTAACTATGACATTCTGTTTGAAAACGACCCCAAGACTTGTGAAGATCTTTTCTGTCTCTGCCAACCAGTACTCAACTTCTTCAAAAGTGGATGTTCTTACAAAATTAGATGAGTTAAGCCTTTTGTACCTTTCAATATAGCCTAGGTCCATCAAGGGTGGAGTTGAGTCTTGTTGGAGAAGAACTGGATTATGCTAGGGAGGGACTGAATGACCCTGTGGTGGCACCTGGTTGTATGATGGGGGCACCAGATTGTACTGTGGCGGTATCGGATGATACAATAGAGGAACAGAGTTGTACCATAATGGCACTTGGTCCTCTCATTGTAGGGGTGGTTCATACTACGACAGTGGTGGAGAACCAGATAGCTCCCTTCTCTCTTCCCTGGCCTGCTGGGTAAAGATGAGTCTCTCCAGCATTTAAAAGAGTCGATTGACATCCTCTCGAAGCGACCCCTCTCGGGTTGCTCTATTCTATGGCGGTCTTCATCTCCTCATGTCCTTGTACCTGTATTTCACAACGAATGGTTGAAAGTGGGATTATATTGAATAATTTTAACCTTTTGTGTAAGGAATAGTTCTGAGAAACGCGACTCTGATGCCAACTGTAAAGGTTCAAAACTTAATTAAAATGAAATATTGAATTAATGAAATAATAAGGGAAGTAATTAAAAGTTTAGGATTTACATTTTTTGCACAATAAATTTGAATGCCCAATAGGGCTACATGAATATCTTTTTTAGGAAATTAAAATAACAGAAAATAGACATGTAACTAAAATCCTATAGGGTTAACCTCCGCTGGGCAACTCTAATAGGATGTAGGAGGCAACCTTTAGTCGCTAACTTTCTTACTATTCAGGATTCAGATCTTGATCTTGCTGATATGAAATTGTTAAATAAGAGGAATGAACTACATTAGACCAGTAAGAATGTCAACACTTACCACCGATACAAAAAATCAAAAGTTAGTAAAAATTATAAAATAACCAATGAAGTCATTTTTCTTTTTAAGTAAATTCATTTAATTAGAAAAAAATGTAAATTTTCATATTCACCTTTGAACTTCTCAAATTCGACTTGTGAAGACAATAATCAATATAATAATTCATCATATATTTCAAGAAACAATAATCGTTAACTTTACTTTTTTATCAACCTACCAGTACCTTTGGGAGTCCATAGGGGTTTTCCCTATACGTGGATCTAATATCTAATTTATTGATTAACTGATTGTCTCTATATCACGTTCGGTAATAAGCGTCAAACATACCACCGCCTCAATACCTCGTCCGGTATGAGGGTGAACAAATATTTTCTAACTCCTTATGGTATGGGACTTACCAGTCTAGTTCAACTAAGATAATGTCTATGGTAGAGTTTGCCTTATATATCGGGTCCGTACACCCTTTCTCATGACAACCGATAAGTCCTTTAGCATACATCTTTACACCATCCACCAACCACCAATCATAGACAACCAACCCATTCCATATTTATAGAACAATAGAGTGATAGACAGTATAAATTAATAGATTAACAATTAAGGGAGACATGATCAAGACATTTATTACAAAGCAATCAACAGATAGGGATAAAACGGGTAGATAAACTAATAAATGAGAAAGTAATTAAAATCAATAAATTAAAGCACATAATATAATAGCAAGCTATTTAAGCAGTATAGAAATAAATAGACAACACAGATAAGCTAGAGTAATTATACACTGACCAGTTACCGGCTTCACTAATGATTTGTATTTAATTAATTAAGAATTTTTAATATTTAGAAATAAACTTTTATCATTTATTAAATTTTAATTAACCATAACGGGAGAAAAAAGTGATGGATTCTTACTCTAGGTTGGTGTCCATAATACTGCACTTTTTATTGCACTTCTTGGTGATTCCTGAGTTTCTTAAGTTTTTTCTACGAAAAAAAAACATACATCACATACTTCAAAAATATGGATTTTCAAATTTCTCGGTCGGTTTAGGGTTCCGGCACAGCGTGCCCCACCATGCTCCAGCACTGGCTCTGCCACCCACGGTGACATCTCCTCTCAGCCTGTCCGTTTTCGATCAATTTCGACCAGCTTTGTATGAAAACCTGCAAAAACAAGGTTAGGCGGCCTTTATTGGCTGGAAGAAGGGAAAAACTTAAATTCACTAGCATAGGGGTTTTCTCAGTACGGCGGTTCAGTCATTCCTCTTTCGTGGTAAGGGATTTCCTTCGGTCCATCTGCACCAAAAATATGTTTAGAATTCAATGGTTGAAAGATTGAAGGGAATGGGAAACGGGATCAGTCTCACTGGAGCGATTTTTGGGTCGCAGCTACGGCAGCTCAACCAAGCTTCACTCTCGATTTTTAGTTTCCTTTTTGGTTTTTTTGGCTCTATATAGGTGTGGGGAGGCTTAAAATTAAATTCCAAAGCGAAAGGGGGAAAAAACTCACCTCTCTGGTGTCGGCGGTGGCTCCGATGCAGCAGTGACGGCAGTCGGTTTTCCTTGCGGCCACCCTTCTTCTTCTTCTCTGACGGGCTCAGGTTCGGGTAGGGTTAGGGTCTTGGGGATGCGATGCTTATATACCTTCTCTACGTCGATATGGGTCGTCCGTGCAAGGACACCTGACCCACTCTCTACTGTTGGATCGCTCTTGTTTGGAGAATTAATCTGAACCGCACGATCAGATTAAATCTAGTCGTCCGATTACTCCTGAAGAAGAAACGAATTTGGCCCATCCGTGCGTGCGGGAAGAGATCTGGGTCGTTAGATCTGCTGGCACGCGGATCGCCCGCGTGGCTTTCTGTGTGGACGTGTGTCCACGTGTTTGCCATGTAACGCACGGCGATTGGCCGCGATGCTGACGCGGCAATCCATGCGGCTAAATTTTGTTATTTTTACTTTTATCCCAATTTTTTAGATTTCTTTTCAAATAAGTTCTCTCTTATTTCTACTTTGGCCATCATTTTTGAAAATATTTTCAAATATATCAAAAACTCAATTTTCTTCAAAAATTCAATTAAAAATTAAAAATAAAAATTTCTAATTTATATTGTTACTATGATTTAATTATTCCGGACCTAAATTTTGGGCTCGAGTGTTACATATTGTATATAAAGACTATCAAATTTAATTGGACATTTTTAAGGTGATCTAGTACGGTTAAAAGTATTTTGGGACTTAACACATCAAATTAAAGTGTTAGTTCTATTTTATTTGTAGAGACTAAAAATGTGATTTCTAATTTTGTGATGGGGTAAATTAAAAATAATAAAAATTTAAAGATATAAATATACGGTTATGATTCTTAAATCACATATCATCCTATCACTAGAAAAGAGGGAGTGTGAAAAATTTAAAAGACTAATGTATTGATTTGGAATATCTATCGCAAAACGTGCATATTTCTTCCGATATGAATTCTGGTATACTTTCATTTATAGATTTATTCTTTTGGATTCGATACGTGTTTGTTTTAGATTTAGATTTAGATTTAGATTTATTTTGTTTTGAAATTCCAACAGTACTCTGATGCAATACATATAATATTATTAGGTAAATTATTTATATAATTATTATTTAAACATTAAAATATTAATTTGATTATTAAAGTTTACTATTAATTTTTTTTTAAAAAAATTATACTCAACTCTTTTTCCACATCAAAATCTTGGAAAAGATTCACTTGTAAGCTTAAGGTAAATCAAAGGTGGTGTACTAATCATAATTATTTTGCTTCAAATTTTTTGCAATATAAAATTCAATGAAGCACACAATTGTAATAGTTGGGTTTAGGCCTACTTCAGCATTTGTCAGCATGATGTAGTAAAATATATTATTTTTCTATTTATTGAGGTGAGTAATCCTCTAATTTGTGTCTATTTTATTCTACTTCATTAACCATTCTCATGTTTTTACAAAGGGAAATAAAAGGATGAAATATCCACAATGATTTCACTAGTTTTGATATTTTATTAGTAAAATTAAAAAAAAAATAATTTATTGTGAGTATTTCTCCTTTTTTAAAATTATTTTTTTATTCATTTAAATTGAAAAATATTGAAGTAAAACAAAAATAACTTAAAAATTTTTTGAAGTGGATTTTTTATTTTACATCTAACTACCTAAATTTTCATTATATCAATTCCATATAAAAGCTCAGTTTATACATCGTTAATAAATTAGACTTATTGAAAATAAGTAGTTTGAGTTAGTGACATTTGAATTTAGGGTGTTACAGATAGTATCACAGAACATACTAATTTAGTGATTTAAGTTTATACGATTTTAAAAAAATAAATGATTTAAGTTTGAAAGATCGTGTATGGGTGTACATCGTAGTAACACATATAACTACGGTACATTTTTTTTTTTTTACTTTTACTATTTTTACTTTTTTGATTATCCAAATTATGAAAATATTTTTCCTTTCACTTCCCTTAAAAATCATTTGTAATTTTTTTGCCCAAATACTATCAAATGCAAATAAGATCCTCCATGAGCCTCATGTGATATTGAATATTATAAAGCCCATATATATAGGCCTAAGGAAAAGAACAGCATATCAATCATAACCTAATTATGTATTTTCTAACTCCCTCATATTCTATGTTTTGATAAAAGCTAGAAATTAAATAGAAAAAGAAATTAGAGGAGATGAAGGAAAATATTTTTCTCTCATTTGGGTAACTCTCTGATATTGATTAAATTATAATTGTTTTTTTTTCTTTTTGGGTATTGAATAATAATTATAAGTATTGTATACCTGTCCAATAATTATAAAATATATATAATATTATTTAATAATTTTTTTTTTTTTATATATTTTCCCCTAAACAAATTCTTTGAAGAAAGCCCACGGCTAATGAAAATATGAATTATTTATTTAACTTGGTGGACTTGCATATATATATATATATATGTATGTATGTATGTATGTATGTATGTGTGTATATGTAATACATGTATATAATTTATTCCTAATTTGAAGGAAAAAGACTTGTCCAAGCCATTCCCTTTTCATTTTTGTGCTTGAAGAAACAAGAGTCGTTTTATTCAAAATGGCAATTATGAATTGTATGGTAGTTGGAGAATATATAATGTGACAAGAAATAAATAATTAAAATAATCACCAACATTACTAAAAGCAAGTCTTCATTCAATGGATTGTATCTATATATATATATATATGTAAAGTTCTGAACTCATTGCTATCTTCCGTCACACACTGACGTATGCAGTGATATCAGCAGCTTGATGCATTTTTACACATATATATATATATATATATATATATATATATATATATCAGTTCAAAACATTATTTTTCAATAACTTCACACCATTTAATTGAATTGAAAATATAATGAGCCAATTAATACATAAATTTTTACATCTTTTTTTTTTTTTTTGTCTGCTACGTTACCACATACAATAAAATTAGGGACGAGAATGAGGTAATTTTGAAATAAATTTATTAAATTTAAACTCAACTTATTTTGACAAAAGATAACTTCATTGTAATACCCTAAATTAATTTTTAATATATTTTAGGATTTAATTTTAAATATAATTTCTTAATTTTTTAATTTTAATTTAGAGTTAAAATAAAGTAAAATTGATGGATAATTAAATTAAAAATAATTTTGAGAAAAAAGAGTGAAAATTTAGGTTATAGTGATATTTTTGAAAGAAAAATCAGAAATCAGATGTCAAAATACAATGTAGAGAAGTTTCCCCACGTAGGATGCCCGGTCAGCAATCTCGACGAATCAAGACGCGTCGCGTGGCAGCGGACGATGACTCGGTGCCACGCAGACGATCCGCGTGCTCCCGATTGAGCGGTTCAGATCCGTTCCCGCGCGCACGAATGGTCCAGATACGTTCCCTCCCCAAACGCGATCGGACGGTCCAGATTAGATCGCGATGAACGGTACAGATTGGATCATGATGAATGACCTAGATTCACTCCCTATTTAATTACGATCGGACGGTTTAAATCAAACGCGATGGACGGTTCAGATCAAAAGCGGATGGATATAAATAACTGGTAATTTAAGTTATTGTGTAAGGAATATAAATCTTGAACATTTATTTCGCTTCCGCACTTTAATTGTCATTTATTTCTTTTGAATATTTCCGAATTCATTACATTTATCATGAGGTTCGAGAAAAACAATGTGATTGTGCTCCAAAAATTAGTGTAGCATGCTCAATCTAGAAATAAAAAACTACATCACAAAAAGATAATAATAACATTATATAAAATTTCTCGTCATCAATTCTAATCAAACGAATAGAGCGGGATCTCTTTATTACTATATGAAAAAAATAACAATAGTATATGAGAAATATCACAATTGGTAAGATTCTTGCTACTAATTTGTTCCATTAAGGATTATTCAATAGGTGCTAAATAGTATATTGGGAACATACAAAGAGATTTCATTATACCCCCTCGATATAAATTCATTCATTTGCACATTTGAGCAGGAAGTTGACAAAAAGAGTTTGCAATTTCGACGTATGAAATATTAAATGTGCACTTGTCATTTCAAAAGACTGTAAATCCGACTTATATTTTGATAATATTGAATTTAATGAAACTACAATTTAATTTCATATCTCAAACCTACCATTTGAATTGTCAAGTAAATCAAATATGCTATATATTATCAAAAAAATAAAGTCATAAATATTATTTTCTCTGAAATTAAGTTAACTAGGTGAATTATATTCATGTTAAAGTTTCTATTGATATATCTAAATCCTTACTGTCTGGCCTCCTTCTAGTTAAACAACAAAATTCTCCACATGTGCATCTTATTCTATTTGCAATATTCAAATTGAGAGCTTTCTTCATCTTTTGAGGAACTAATCTTCGTTAATAACTTTTTATCTGATATACAAGTCACATTCTATTTGATCTACCATATATTTTTTTATTGAGTAATAGATTGTGTAAATTTTTAAAAATTATAAAGTTATTCATATCAAACATATGAGATCATATATTGTTAGAAATAAAATATTTAGAAAACGATATATATATTTTTTTATTTTTGATCCATTGTTAGAAGGAACACAATGTTCGTTTTATAAACCGTGACAATGCTTACAAGATTTGTTTAAGAAAGCTAGTTGTGAGTTTTTATTAGCAAAATTAACCTACGTAATATTGTAAGAACCAAAGAGCTTGATGTCAAACAAATACAATTTTTATATTTACAAAAAATAAATACTTGGAGATTTATTTATTTATTTATTTTTTTAACCTAGAGTAAAGAAACCTACATACAAGACAAAATAAATAAGTTATTTTTTCCCAAATGAGAGAAGTGGACAAAAGAATAAACTTTAGGAAAATAAAAGTGCTTGTGAACAATATACAACGTGCCCATATACATATATACACATGTGTTTATATATATATATATATATATATAGCTCTTCAACACAATTATTAGTGGACATGTCAAATTCTTTTTCCCTTTATTCATTGGACTTCAAAATATTAAAAGTCTCTTTTTTAGTCCATTTGGTAATACCTTTGAGTCTTGACAAGTAAATAACACCAATAATGGCCAAACCAATATACAATTCCACTTTTATATATATATATATATACATACACACACACATATAATTCCAAACAAAATATCATAAGATAAATATATATATATTTTTTAAAATTACTACAAAAATCTTTATATAAAAATTTTAAAAATTAAATGAATACAGTTTGAGTAAATTCTTAATTTAATATAAAAATATTAATTTTACAAAATTTATAATCCTTTATGAAATATAATATTTTATTTTTAGTAAAAATACCTTTTTTTTAAAAATCTAAAATATAATAAAAAAAGCACTTAGGGATTGAAAATTGAAAATTGAAAAAATAAGGTCTTTCAATTTCAAGCCGGCTTTTTGACCCGACCCAAGTCACAATGGGTCCACTTTAGCCATCAAGAACAGGTGTTCATTGGATCCGGACCATTTTAAAAAAAAAAAATATTAAAAAAAAATGAAGTGGCATTTTTGTAATTATAATGACATATCACTCTCTCTATAAAAATTGACAGACGCTCCAAATTATTCATACAAGAGACAGAGAGAGATGGCATCTGGTAGAAGTATGATCGACGGTAGAGGTTACTCGCCGAGAAATCACGGCCGTCTGATCCCCAAAAGGGGCCAGGTGAAGATGGGGATCGTCTTGGGCGTGGCCCACTTTTTGGCTTCGATAGTTTCAGGCAGAGTAAGATGCGGAGGTGCACGGTTGTTTACGTAGACTAGACCCGCCACCACGTTACCACCGCAACCTAAGCCCTAATTTTTTTTGGGAAACTAGGAATCAGAAGAGGAAACTAATTTTATGGTCTTCTTTTTTTGTTTGTGGGTTTAAATTTTATATGTTAATTATTATGAATTATAGTGGTGTATTGTATATAGAAAAGTTTTAATTTATAATTTAATTTTTTTGGGTTGTTCTTCAATTATAAAATATTAAGTAACAATATATTTTAACTCATCGAACAAACTATTTTTAATTTGTCATTAATAATTAATAATTAATAATGTCAATTTATAGAATTAATTAATAAATTTGCCTAGTTAATGGGTGACTGAGCTTCACACATGGAATTAGTCAAGGCTAAAAACTAATATATATATATATATATATATGTACATGTATGTATTCAACAATAAAGTAGAAAGAGAAATGCAACTCGGTCACGTTACTAAATTGCCAATTAACGAATCGACCGACTCATGATTGATGGTATCGCCAAACCCGGCAGCATAAAACAGACAACTATATATATATATATGCATAGAAAGAGATGGGAAACTGAACAAAGTTTTATTATAAAGTTTTAGAAATGGATTATTTTGGTGGTGTAATTTCTATATATATATATATATATATAAAGGTTAATTATTTGAGTTATCTAAATATAATTCTCATGTAATTATATAGTATGTAAAATGGTGCATAATAAAAGTTTTTTTTTTTTTTAAGGAGATACTTCATAATAAATGTAATATAATATTTAGACCGACGTATAATTATGTTCAAAACTATTTAAAATATCAAAAATTTTATGTCAAAATTGTGCGTGTATATATCTACAATGCAATATATTAAAATTTTATAATTCATTATTTACAAGCGCACGACTTACCATATAAATTTTTTTTCATAGTCGTAATAATATTTTTTTTAGGTAAGATCTTTATTTTTAGACACCTATAATTTTATATACGTAAACTATTTCTTTTATTTATAGTTTAATAAATATTATGTTCTATTTTTACACTTTTTTTTATATACATTAAACTTAATATATTTTCAAGCATGTATGTTAATTCTTTTTACTTATCATGTAACGAACCCATAAATTTTAAAGAAAATAAATAATAAATTAAGTGCGAAAATGAAATAATTAGTTAAAGTTTACATTCCTTACACAATAGCTTAAAGTACCAAATAGTGCTACAGAAATCACTATTTTGAAGGAAATACAAAAAAATTAAAGAAATAAATAGAAAATAAATAAAACTGGTATCCTGCTCGCAACCATCTTATGGATCGAGTTCTGAATCCTGATCATCTTGATCTAAAATGGTTAATAAACGAATGAGCTACACTACTCCAGTAAGAATATCACGCTACTCACCGACACAGAAATCAAAGTTGATAGAAAAATCAAAACAACTAATGGAGCTCTTAATTAAGTAAATTCATATATCATAACAAAATCGTTTACCGTAGCGAGATTTACAAAACAACTTATAGAGATAATAACATAACACATATCATGATTTCATATGCAATTGATTGGAACAATAATTTTTTCTTTTATCAGCCTACTGATATCCATGAGAGTTCATAGGGATGTCCCCACAACACGTGAACCATTTTCTTTAACATTTTCAATTAACAAGCCGTCCCCATGCCTCGTCCGGTATGAGCATCAAATTACTAAACCATAATACATCGTTCGGTATGAGGGTAAAATGGGCCGTCCCCATATCCTGTCCGGTATGAGCGCCAAATTACTAAACTACAATACCTCGTTCGGTATAATGGTAAAACGGGCCGTCTCCATACTCCGTTCGGTATGAGTGCCAAATTACCAAGCCTTGGTACTCCGTCCGGTATGAGGCAACGTTCACGGTAGGGTTCTCTGTGTACCCATTCTGTCCACCATCTCTCATTATATCCAGTAAGGCTGTCGTTTCATCTATTCACTTAATCACACAATTTTCTGTGTACATTTAATCTCCAATTTTCTAATTCAACAGGAATTACATAAAACAAATAATATATACATTCAAAACTAAAAAATTGATCAATTAAATACTATCATGCATTAAAACTGTAAAATCAATCAACAGAATCAACAATGAATAATTTCCGATTCTGGCTCCATTAGTAACCCGTAATTAATTATGGATATTTTATAAATTACACAAAATACTGTATTATTATTAATTTGACTTTAATTCTATAGCAGAGAATAGAGTGAGAGATTCTTACCGAATTCGATGTTCGAAAAGCTAAACCTGTTGACTGTGTCTACTAGTGGTCATTGGGTTCCCTGAATTTTTTTTCGGGGATTAAAACATGCTACAAGTACTTATAAATATCCCAAAAAATTCAAAATCAGTGTCAGGACCCCTTTTTGGCCAATTTTAAAATTCTAGCATGGCAGCTCTGTCGTGCTTCGGCGAGGGCACCACCGCTTGCAGTGGTGGTTTGCCTCGGGTCGGCTATTTTAGGTCGTTTTCGGCATAATTTGGCTGGTTTTTGCATCAATCCCTGTGAGAAAATATGTTAAGGGGTCTCGGTTAGTAAAATAAAAATAAAAAACTGAAACTAACTGGCGGCAGAGTTCTCTGGTGCTATGGCTCCGCCGACTCACTTTTGCGGTTGGTTATTTTGCTTCAATTAACTTGTAGAGAAGGAAACAGTTGTTACAATGGTGAAAGAATTACGCAGAACGAGAAGGGTCTCATCGGAGGCACTTTTTAAAATTTTTTGCAGCGGTGCCGTCGGGCTTTGCCCGCGATTTTCAGTCAATCTGCTGGTCTTTTTGCTCCGATTCGACTATGAGAGTGTTTAAAATTGAATTCCAAGAATTTTTTTTTTTTACCTCTTTTGGCGGTCGGAAGTGGCTCCGGTATGGCGGGGGGTGGCGACGGCTCTCCTTCCCGGCGGCTGGCTCTTCTTCTCCGACGAGGGTGTCTGGCGGCTAGGGTCAGGGTTTGGTGTGAAGAGAGTTATTTATATACGTTCCCTTTTAATCTGGACTGTCCATCGTATTTGATCTGGATCGTTCGATCGTGATTAAATTGAGAGTGAATCTGAGTCGTTCATCACGATCTAATCTGGACTGTCCATCGTATTTCATCTAGATCATTCGATCACAATTCAATAGGAAGTGAATCTGAGCCGTTCATCACGGTCTGATCTGGATCGTCCGATTGCATTTAAATAGAAAGTAGATTTGGACCATTGATCGTGTTTAAATCTGATTATCTGATTGGGGGCACGCTTATCGCCCGCGTGGCCTCTCACGTGGTACTGTGTCAGTGTCCCTTGTCATGTGGAGCATTTTGGTTCGTTGGGGCTGCTGACTGGGTGTCCTACGTGGCACAAATTTTTTAATTTACGTTTTGATCCTCAGTTTCTGATTTTTCTTTTAAAAATACCCCCAGAACTCAAAATTTCTCTCTTTTTCTCAATATTATTTTCAATTTCACCCTCCTCCTATTTTTTTTTTATTTTTACATTAAATTAAAATTAAAAAAATTCAGAAATTATATTTATAAATTAATTTAAATTACAATTAAATTAATTTGAGTATTACAACTCTTCCCTCCTTAAAAGAAATTTGGTTCCTTAATTTATCTTTCTCTCACTCAATCAAACAGTTGGGATATTGGGCCCTGAAGTCCGATTCTAGCTCCCATGTGGCCTCGCCCGGTGTGTGATTTTGCTATAGGACCTTAATAAAGGAAATCTCCTGGTTTCGGAGTACTCTGCTCTTTCGGTCTATGATGCCGACTGGTACTTCCTTGTAGGACAAATTCTCCTGGAGGGGAAGAGGCTCGTGGGCCAAGACGTGAGAGAGGTTTGAGTTGTACTTGCGTAACATTGACACATGAAACACATTATGGACCCTGAAAAGTTAGAGAGGCAGTGCCAGTCTGTAGGCGGCGGTGCCAATTCTGTCTAAGATTTCAAATGGCCAAATAAATCAGGGATTTAGCTTCCCCCTTTTGCCAAACCTACGGATTTCCTTGAAAGGAGGGATTTTAAGGAACACCTGATCGCCTTTCTCAAATTCTAAATCTTTTATCCGGGTGTCCGCATAACTCTTTTGCATGCTCTGGACCGTCTGAATGTTCTTTCTTATCTTAACTATTTTGGTTGTAGTCTCCTCTACGAGATCTGGGCCAAATAGTTTCCTATCACCCACTTCTTCCCAACATATCGACGATCTGCATGAGCGATCATACAATGCCTCATATGGAGCAATGCCAATACTTGCTTGGTAGCTATTGTTGTAGGTTAACTCTATCAGGGGTAGATGGTCATCCCAATGGCCTCCGAAGTCAAGTACATACATTCGGAGTATATCCTCAAATGTGCGGATCGTCCTTTCTGATTGTCTATCGGTCTGAAGGTAGAATGCAGTATTAAGGGATAGTTTCGTTCCCATGGCTTGCTGAAAGTTAGACCAGAACCGAAAAGTGAACCTGGGGTCCCTGTCAAACACTACAGTCACTGTCACTCTATGTAATTTGAATATCTCCCGGATATACATTCTTACTAACTTGTCCAAGGGATCGATAATCCTGATGGCTAAGAAGTGGGAAGATTTGGTAAGTAGGTCAACAATTACCCAGATGACATCATATCCTGAGTGTGCCCTAAGCAATCATGTCACGAAATCCATGGTGATATGCTCCCACTTCCACTCCGGAATTGGTAATGGCTAAAGTAGTCCACCTGGGCGTTGATACTCTGCCTTGATCTGCTGACATACCAAATACTTAGAAACAAAATCAGCCACATCTCTTTTCATTCCGTTCTACCAAAATCGGAGTTGCATGCTTTGATACATCTTAGTGCTTCTGAGATGCATGACAAACTTTGAGCTATGGACCTCTATCATGATGTCTATTTTTAACTCACTGTCAATCTGGAACACACACCCTATCATAAAATCTGAGTAACCCATCGACAGAGACTCGAAATTCTGAATTAACTCCATGTTCTGCATCTTTCTTGAGGGCTGCTAAGATAGAATCAGCAGACTGAGCTTCCTTTATTCTCTGGATTAATTCAGGTTGAACAGTCAGGTGGCCCAAACATGTAACTTTCTTCAAGTCCTGAAGTCGTACCTGTTGTGTGGCCCCTATCCACTTACATTTAGAAATCATCAAGTGAGCTAATGTACCTATACTTTTCCTGCCGAGTGCACCGGCTACCATGTTATCCTTACCCGGGTGATATAAGATGTCGCAATCATAGTCATTGAGGAGTTCTATCCATATTCTCTGACACATGTTGAAATCCTTTTGAGTGAATATGTGTTTCAAGCTCTTATGATCGGTATAGATATAAAAAGTCTCCCCAAACAAGTAATGGTACCAAGTCTTCAAGACGTGGATAATAGTGGCAAGTTCTAAGTCATGGGTGAGGTCTTTTTTCTCATGACTCTTTAACTGCCTGGACCCATAGGGTATGACATTCCCATGTTGCATCAAAACATAACCCAACTCTAGGTAGGAGATATCACTATAAACTGTATATCTACTCGATCCACTCAGTAAGGCCAACACAGGTGCAGTAGTCAACCGCTTCTTTAATTCTGAAAAACTTCTTTTATAGTCATCGTTCCACTCAAACTTGACATTCTTCTTTATGAGCTGAGTCGGAGGAGCAACTAGGTTAGAAAACTATTCTACAAACCTGCGGTAATAACCTGTCATTCCCAGAAAGCTACAGATCTCCTTAACTGAGGTCAATTTTTCTCAGCTAAACACTTCTTCAACTTTTTCGGGGTTCACTGACACTCCATCTTTTGATATGATGTATCCTAGGAAGGTAGTCTACTCAAGGCAGAACTCACACTTACTCAACTTTGCATACAGCTTCTTCTCTTTGAGAACCTGTAAAACTTGAGTCAGATGGTGAGCGTGTTCTTCTCTACTTTTTGAATAAACCAAGATATTGTCGATGAACACAATGACAAACTGATCCAGAAATTGTCTGAAAACCCTGTTCATCAAGTCCATGAAAATGGTTGGAGCGTTGGTTAGTCCAAACGGCATGATCAGGAACTCATAGTGTCCCTACCTAGTTCGAAAGGTTGTTTTGGAAATGTTTTCTGCCCTGATATTTAGCTAATGGTAACCTGAACGCGTGTCTATCTTGGAGAAGACCTGGGCACCCTGCAACTGATCAAATAGGTCATCGATTCTGGGGAGGGGGTACTTATTCTTGATCGTGACCCTGTTCAGGCCTCTGTAGTCAATACATAACATCAATGCCGCATCTCCCTTTTTTGCGAATGTGACTCCGACACCCCAAGGGGACACACTATGTTAGATGAATCTACAGTCTTGTAATTCAATGATTTGTTTACTAAATTCTTTCATTTCAACACAACTCAAGCGGTAAGGAGCAAACAAAATAGGCTAGGTGTCTGGCTGAAGATCTATGGTGAATTCGACTTCTCTGTCCACTAGCAGTCCGGGTAGTTCATCCAGGAATACATCTGAAAAGTCTCGGACTACCGGAATATCTTGAATACAAATTTCTTTCTTGAGTTTGTCTAGTTAGAAAAAACAGTCGGGTTAAAATACTTGATAATAAGAGAATTTACCATGAGGGAACAAATGTTAAAGAATTTTATTAATTTGTAAATGACTACTCATTAGGAGGGTTGAATACAACCTTCTTGCGAAAATAATCTACGGTGGCGTGATAGCTGCTAACCAGTTCATTTCTAAAATTACATCAAAGTCCCTCGTATCAATTTCTATTAGGTCCACACTCAATTTTCTATATGCTATATCTATGATATATGCTCTGTATACAACTTTTCCTAGTAGTGTTCTACTCCCAAGAGTAGACACAAACAACACAGAATCAAGTTTTTCAGGTAATATATTTAATTTTGATGCAAAAATATGTGAAACAAATGAATGCGATACACTAATATCAATCAAAATATGAGCAGGATAGTCATAGATAGTGTACGTACCCAGTACCATGTCCGGGTTGGCTTATGCATCCTGCTAAGTGAGGTTGTAAGCCCTGCCTTAAATAGGAGGTCTGACTTGGTTATGGTTCCTCGAGCACTCCTTGCATAATGTTGAGCACTACCACATATACAACAAGTGTCGTTGAGGCGATAGCAGGGTCGGTCCTCGTGATCCTTACCACAGTGCTAATAGGTCTTACTACGTCTTGCTGCTGGAACTTCAGGGGGAGCCTGAGTCATCAGCTTGAGTCTCTTTTTCTGTTGAACAGGTGCAGTAGGTGCTGGTATGCGGTTTAGTGCCGAGGGCTTGAGGTTCCCTATTATTTGAGGGAAGGTGCGAAGGTTCGTTTTCACTAACTGTGCCTTGGCCAGAACAGCTGAATAGGTTCTGAGCTTGAGCACATACAACTGCTGTCTGATCTTAGGACGGAGGCCCCACTCGAACATTTTAGCCTTCCTACCTTTATCCATCATGCTCTCAGGGGAATACCGGCCCAACTTTAGGAATTTGCGAGCATATTTTGATACAGTCATGTTCCCCTAGACCAAGTGTGCAAACTCCGTCTTCTTCAGATGTCAGAGATGCTCTGCAAGGTACTCTGTATGAAAGACCGTCAAAAACTGTTCCTAAGTGACTGGAACGGGCAAGGTGGCCTGCTTGAGTTGCCACCAGCGGCTTGCTTCTCCCACCAACATGTAGGTAGTAAGGATGAGTTTCTGTTCGGGAATTACTCCAAGCATTGTGAAGGCCTTTTCTATCTCAGCTAACCAGTACATGGCCTCTTCAAAGGAGGATCCCCCTACAAAAATAGATGGGTTTACTCTTTTATACCTCTCGATATAGCCTGGGTCCATCATGGGAGGAGGTGGGTCTCGTGGAAGAGGGACTGAATTATGCTGAGGATGCACTGGATGACCCTGTGGTGGTATTGGATAATACAGTGGGGGCACTGGATTGTACTGTGGTGGTGCTGGGTGATGCAGTTAGAGCACGGGTCCATACTGTGGTGGTGCCGGGTGGTACTTTGGCTAGAGCACCAGATCATACTATGGGGGTGCCAAGTGGTACTGTGGAGGGGCAGAGTCGTATCGAGGTGGGTCGGGATCCTCTTGCTGTAGAGGTGGCTCAACTTGTGGCAGCGGAGAAGGGTCAGGTAGCTTCATCCTTTCCTTCAGGGCCTGCTGGACAGCGATGAGTCTCTCCAACATATTAAATAACCAGTCAACATCCTTTCGTAGCGAACCCTCCCGGGCTGCTCAGTTTAATAGGGCCTTCCTCCTCTCATTTATCTGTATATGCATTTCACAAGGAACAGTTGAGTGATAATTCATTATTTTTGGTGTTTCTTAAGAATTTTGTGTAAGGAATGGGTCCGAGGAATGCGCCTCTGATACCAAATGTAACGACCCCAAAAATTTTAAAAGAAATAAATCATAAATTAAGTGCGGAAGTGAAATAATTAGTTAGGGTTTATATTCCTTACGCAATAACTTAAAGTACCAAATAATGTTATGGGAATCACCCTTTTAAAGGAAATACAAAAAAATTAAGGAAATAAACGAAAAATAAATAAAATTGGCATCCTACTCGCAACCCTCTTGTGGATCGGGCTCTGCTTCTTGGTTATCTTGATATGAAATGGTTAATAAAGGAATGAGCTACACTATCCCAGTAAAAATATCACGCTACTCACTAACACGGAAATGAAGGTTGGTAGAAAAATCAAAACAACTAATAGAGCTCTTAATTAAGCAAATTCATTTGTCATAACAAAATTGTTTACTGTCCACTTACCGTAGCGAGATTTACAAAATAACTTATAGAGACAATAATGTAACACATATCATGATTTCATATGCAATTGGTTTAAATAATAATTTTCTCTTTTATCAGCCTACTAGTATCCATGGGAGTTCATATGGATGTCCCCACAACACGTGAACTATTTTCTTTAACATTTCTAATTAACAGGCCGTTCCCATGCCCCGTCCGGTATGAGTGCCAAATTACCAAGTCTCGATACCCCGTCCGGTATGAGGCAACGTTCACAGTAAGATTTTCTATGTACCCGGTCCGTCCACCATCTCCTAAGATATCTAGTAAGGTTGTTGTTTCATCCATTCACTTAATCACACAATTTTTCATTTACCTCTAATCTCCAGTTTTCCAATTCAACTGTAATTACATAAAACAAATAATATATACATTCAAAACTATAAAATCGATCAATCAAATATTATCATGCATTCAAACTGTAAAATTAATCAACAGTGAATAATTTACGGTTCTAACTCTATTAGTAACCTGTAATAAATTATGGATATTTTTTAAATTATACAAAATATCGTATTATTGTTAATTTGACTTCAATTACATAACAGAGAATAGGGTGAGAGATTCTTACCCAATTCGATGCTCAAAAAGCTAAACTTATTGACTGCATCTACTGACGGTCCCCAGGTTCCTTAAATTTTTCTTCAAGGATTAAAGTGCACTACAAGTACCTACAAATATCCCAAAAAATTCAAAATCAATGTCAGGACCCCGTTTTGGCAAATTTAGAATTCTGGCACGGCGGCTCCGTAGTGCTCCGGCGACGGTCGTCGCCTGTGGGGGTGGTTTGCCTCGGGTTGATTGTTTCCTACCGTTTTCAGCTGAATTTTGTTGGTTTTACATCAATCCCTGCGAGAAATCGAAACTCACCAGCAGCGGAGTTCTTCAGTACGGCGGCTCCGCTGGCTCATTTTTGTGGTTGGGTGTTTTGCTTCGGTCAACCTGTAGAGAAGAAAACTGTAGTTACAATGGTGAAAGAATTACGTAGAATGGGAATCGGGAAGGAGGTCATTAGAGGCATTTTTTAAATTTTTCCGCGGCGGTGCTGCCGGGCTTTGCATGCGATTTTCGGCTAATCCGCCGTTTTTTTGCTCCGATTCGACCATGGGAGTGTTTAAAATTGAATTCTGAGCAAATAAGAAAATTTTTACCTCTTTTGGTGGTCGGAAGTGGCTACGGCGTGGCGGCGGCTCTCCTTCCTGGCGGTTGGGTCTTCTTCTCCGCCGAGGGTGTCTGGCGACTAGGGTTAGGGTTTGGTGTGAAGAGAGTTATTTATATCCGTTCCCTTTTAATTTAGACCGTCCATCGCGTTTGATCTGGACCGTTCGATCACAATTGAATAGGGAATGAACCTGAACCATTTATCGTGATCTGATCTGAACCATCCGATCGCATTTAAATAGGAAGTAGATATGGACCGTTGATCACGTTTAAATCGGACCGTCCGATCGTGTTTGGGGAGGGAACGCATCCGGGCCGTCCATGCGCGCGGGAACGCATCCGGACCGTCTGTGCACGCGAGAGTGAATATGGACCGTCCGATTGCGGGTGCACGGATCGCCCGTATGGCCTCTCGCATGGCCCTGCGTCAGCGTCCTTTGCCACGCGGCGCGTTCCAGTTCGTCGGGGCTACTGACTGAGAGTCCTACGTGGCACAACTTTCTTAATTTGCGTTTTAATTTCCAGTTTCTGATTTTTCTTTCAAAAATACTCATAAAACTTAAATTTTCACTCATTTTTCTTAAAATTGATTTTAATTTCTTCATCATTCTATTTTTCTTCATTTTTACATTAAATTAAAATTTAAAAAATTAAAAATTATATTTATAAATTAATTTGGGTATTACATACCAATTGAATCATATGTTACTTTTTTTTTTTATTTTTTATACAAATAAAAGTCAAAGATTCGAATCTTACTTAAAATAAGAATAAGTATAGATTACCTTATACAAAAAAATAAAGACATGATAATTAAATCTTAGGACATTTATGAGTACATGCACATTCCTTCGATGCTCATATTCAAATTGGTACTCAACAAAAATTGAATATTCATAAAAATATAAAAAGAAAAGGTATTCATAATTAAAATAATTATATACATGGTGAATTGGGAGCTACAAAATCTAATTCATTAGATTTCATTCTAATTAAACAAAATTAAACTAATCTATTTTGTCTTGATGGCTTCTTTTCTTTTCTTTATATATCTATATATATATATATATATATATACATTGAATCAAACCCATATTTTCTCAATAAAAAATAATGAGTGAATCTTTTTTTGTGTTTGATGTATATCGTTATATATCACATTCCAAGCTATTATTATATATGGGTTTTTACTTTAGCCGCCTAACAAGTAAGATCTCATCTCTATCTTTTAGAATTGATGTTTTGATTTTTTTTTAAAAAAATAATTTAATTTCTAATATTTTTTTATTTATTTTAAATATTTAATTTAATATTTTTTAACAAAAATATATTTGGATATTTTAAAAAATAACTCTCAAAAATAATTTTAATTATTAATTAACTAAACATAACATTATATATTATTATTATTATTATTAAATTATTAATTTAATTAATTAGTTAAATTCATCTTTTTAAATTAATTTTTTTAAATATTCAAATATTATTTAATTGTTTTATTTTTTTTTAAAAGACAAAATTAAATTATTAAAAAATAAAATGGTAACAATTATGATGATAATTAATTATTAATTAATACAGAAAATGAGGCCCACAAGCATTAAAAAGTATACCTTAGTGTGAAAGCAATGTGTTCCCACTAGAGCATATGCTCTTTTAAATGCTTTAAATTAATATCTTTTTTACTTTTAATTAAAAATTACAAATAATATAATTTGTACCCTATATATATATATATATTTTTAATTCAAAATATTAAATTTTTGGTACTTGTTAATTATATATGTATATATTTTACGTATATGATTTAATTAATTATGAATTCTTTAAATGGTAAGATTTGGTTTTAAGTATTTAAACAATTACTATTATTATTATTGTAATTATTAGAATAAAAATTTTATAAATATTTATATTTAATTAATTAATTATTTATTTTTTAGAAAAAGAGGATAATAGGAGCAAATGGCCACGTGCTTTTTATGCAACATGCTTATTTTAGTTAGTGGAAATTGCTTTTATTATTAATAATTATTTTAGTATTCTACACAAAATCATGGCATCTTATCTTATTTTTCTTATACCTTAAATTACCAAATTATCCTCGACCCACTAATTTTTTCTTATATAAAAAATTATATATTTCAAAATTAAAAATAATATTTTTATAAAAATAATAATAATGGAGAGCATAGCTGGCAAAGTGGTAAGGTCAAGATCGTCAACCGGTGGTAAAAAAACTACGTCTATAGTGGCATTTTAGTAATATAATCAAAAACCATGGGCATTTTTAACCGTAATTCATATATAAGCAGTTTCTTCTAGCCTATGACACTCCACAGCACAAACAAATCACAAAACCAACAGGAGGAGATCCAAGTTGGAAGAAGCTTTTCGTTAATTAATCGGAAGAAGAAATGGCGAGGATGAAGATGATCAACACTGGTAACTTCCCTCAGAGGATTCACAGTAGCCGTCCGATCCCCAAGAGAGGGCAAGTGAAGGTGGCGATACTGGTGGGTTTGGCTCACTCTGTAGCTTCCATCTTCACCACCACTACTCGCAGAACAACAACCGCCGCCGCAGCTTCCTCTGTTCATCTTTCTTAATAAGTCAATTCCATGGATGATGAGCTTCTTTGCTACCCAGAAGCTCAAAGCTTTTTCTTTTCTTATGATTTTATTTAAGAGAAAGAAAAAGAGAGAGAGTGAGAAAAAAGATTTGGTGTTCATGTGAATTAGTAGTTTGAGCTTGTACAAACTTTTTGTAGCTTCCAGATTAATGAAATCTTTTTCTGCTATCTGGGTTTTTCTTTTCTTGAACCTAATAATATTGGGTTACTTCAATGTTAGTATTAGTCATGGGAGTCATGGACTGGTTCTGAAGCTGCCAGGGATTTGAGTGAGTAGTTGGTCAAAGTCAAATTCAAGACGCATAAATCCATGGATTTGTAAATGGGTATCCTAAGAATACATTTAATATGATATGGGTTATCCACCATATCCCCAAAGTTTGAAACTTGGAAACCTACAACCAGTAAATAAGCTACATCTGTTTACAGCCTGAAATGAACGTGGAGCAAAATCTACAGAGCAATACATCTAAAGTAAAGCTGTCTGCTTTAACCGATCCTGGAATTGTCTCTACCGAAAACCAGCGTGGTAGCCCAGTTCACAGCCACGTAGAACCTGTTCCGCCAGCTCACTACACGCGTCAGATAAGCCGATCGCCAAATCAGCCAACTTATAAACCCAGCAAGTGACACCCCCTTAGCATCCTGCCATCATTCACCAAGTACACGTTTCATTACCCACTTTCAGCCAACAATGCAACAAAATGTTTGAATCGACTCATTTCAAGCTTACTTTTTTTAGGTCAATCTCTAGATTCTTTCAATGAATTTGACAAAAAAACTACCCCATTGCAGTCACTGGATTCCTTTTCTCAGTACAATATAATATATGTTAAAAATACTTAACAGTCAACGTTGAAAGCTTTATGTTAAATTAGAATTCGGATAAATGAAGGGCTAAAATAAGTTGATTTAGAATAAGTAGATTGAATTCAAAATTCTCTTTATGCTTTTTCATACTGGAGAATTAAGTAGTCAAAATTTAGATCTGTCTTAAACTAGAATTTGACTGCAGAACCAAGACTTATTAATTTAGAACCACTGGATTCGACTCCAAGAATTAAGTTTGGAGTCCTTTATGTGCAAATTTGATGTATTATGTTGTAATTTTTTTTAAACAGTAAAAAAAATGAATGTGATTTGGTATTACCTTGGACTGGCGAAGGTCTACCAATGCCTTGTAACGACCTACTGAGGCCATGCTACCCAGATGCTTGTACACAAAAGGGCCACCTAAAGGGATGTCTTTTGCACTCAAAGCCTTCCCCCCATTCTGCTTTCCAATCTTGTTAAACAACTCCACTAGAAACTTTCCTTCCCTTTCTGCAACCTGTTCTTGACAGTTCAATGTTGTTAGAAGATGATTAAACCATACATAAACAAAGAAATTATAGAAGGTGATATGTCAATGTCACATATAAAGGGTATAACCTGAGCTAAAGCTGGAAGCACTGGTCGTCCTGTCTCTTCAAGAAAACCAGCACAATCTCCAAGTGCAAACACATCCTCCACAGAAGGAACCCGTAACCATTTATCAACACCAATCCTGCAATGGATAATAAGATGAATCAATATTAGCCCAGATGCTGGGGAGCAAAACATTTTGAAGGGAAAAAAAGGAATGTACCTTCCACCCGGGGACTTTGGAAGATCCAGTGATTTCACAAACTCAGAGGGTCCAACACCTGTAGACCATACCAACAGGCCATAAGGAACATCACTTCCATCACTCAGAACAATTCTTCTGTCATGCACCTCTTTCACAACTCCTCTCATAAGGCGAACACCGCACTGATACATAAAATTTTACAACATTATAATATATAGTCCATATAACAATCATGATTGAAAATTTTAAAGAATCTGCAGGCCAATTTAGATTACTTTTGTCAAGTGTTTTGTAGCATATTGTCGTAGCCCCACATCGAAGGATGATAAAATCTCATTAGCCTGTTCAAAGGAAACACTAATGTAGTTACAACTGTCCATAGGCAAATGGAAAGTTCAACTTATAAGTATGGGGAGCTTTACATATTGATTATACAAATACCTCTATGACTGTCACTTTGATGTAGTCTCTAACGTGAGGATACCTCTCCCGGACGTCTCTCATGATAAAATCACTCAATTCACCACTAAACTCCACGCCTGTTGGACCTCCTCCAATGACAACACAGTGTAAAAGGCGTTTCCTTTCTTCTTCTGATATGCCTGCACCAACAATTATATTCAAGGGCTAGAAATGTATTAACAAATGAAATAGAGAAATGTACTGAGTGGATCGTGTTGTTATTGTAGAACATCTCTTACCTGGGTTTTCAGAGAGCATGAGGTTGAAAAGAAGCTTCTTTCTAATTTCTTGTGCATGATTCACTTCCCGGAGGAAAAAGGCATGTTCTTTTACTCCTTTGATACCAAATGTTAAAGGCTCAGCGCCAACAGCTATGACGAGCTTGTCATATGCCACTTTGAATTGGTATGGTTCATGAGGCAATCCACCATTGCTGATGGTCTGACAGTATACCTGATTATGTAAAGGAAACGGTTAGATTTCTTGTCTGTAATGTGACTTCAAAATGAGGTATAAAGCAGAGGAGACTTTGAATTGGACTGACTTCATGCTTCTTTGTGTCAAGGCCAATGCAGGAAGCTAAGTAGAAGTGAGAATTGGGATTAGTTGCCAATGCAGTCTGTATCCGATTAACAGGCTCAGCTACTGAACGGAACTCCAAGGTTCCAACACAAGTTGAAGCTAGCAAAGGAGTAAAAACCATGTGATTCCTTGGTGCTATGCAAACAGCATCATATGTTTTTGTGTCAAGCCCCTTAAGAAATCGACAAGCAGCCCATCCAGTTCCAAGGACTACCACCCTAGGCTTTTCACCTGGTTTGGTGGCTTCTAGTCCTGGATACCTTTGCTCTTCGTATTCAGATTCGTGTTCCTCCAAAACCCTTTCTGCCAATGGAAATTGATAATATGGAGATCCCCTTAGTCCCCTGCTCCAAAAACTCATGTGATTTAGCTTGCCAATGCTTGAAAGATAAGAGAGATGGCTGTTTGCTTTGGCATTTTCAAGGGATGGTAAAAAATATTTGTATCCAAATACTCCCTCACAGAAAATGTCCTTCCCGCTTGACTGACTTCCAATGGCACTTACCGACCTCCTCAAGCCTGTTCTTCCAATTCTTGCCAGTGCCATATTGAGAAAACCAGTTCTCAGAACAAACCTTGATGCCTTAACTTGAAAAATTAACCTATTGAATCTGCATTCAGGAAGGTGAGAGAAGTAAGAAATGCAAGTTACAACTGGTGTTGAAGAAAGAGTTCAAGGGATGTACTAAATAGAGGTGGCCAATTCATATACTCCAAAATATTTGGACAAAGGAGTACACTAATCCTACGGTTATAGCAATGGTCCATAAAAGTCCAGATAACAGAACAAAGTATGATAGAGCATGACAACAATTGTTCCCAAGACTTGCAACTTCACCAGAAAACAAATACCAACTTAGCTAGCTTATTTTTGTTTTAAGAAACAAAGACAAAACTCTCCTACAACTTCGAAAGGAGCTAAGAAGATATAAATGGCATTTCTCTTCACGACCACACACAATTTATGTAGTGCAATTCTTATACCCCAATATGTTAAATGTTATGGTTTAATCTAAGCACACAATGATCATTATCCGAACCCAAAATCTTTAGACACCCGTGTATTGCTTAGCTCTAAACAGGATATAATAAGATATGAAGCAACGCAAAGATCAGAAAGTCATGCTGCTGGCATTATCAGGGGCTAACTCAGATCATGAGCAGGCAGTTGAGTGCAAACCTTGCAACTTATAAGATCTTCATTTGTTTTTCAACTACAATCTAATTGTAGTAGAAAATTTGGTTAATGTCTTTCCTCCTTTTCTTGAAAGTTAAGATTTCAACTCATTAGCTTAATTTGTTTAATACCAGAAGAATAATCAAGAGAAATAAAAAATTAAACCAAGATCCAGCATGTCTACTCCTGGAAGCATATATAGAAGACCTACAATTCAAGTTTAGAGACTGCCCAAAAAATCTAAAGCGATTATTTCTAAGAAAGTATACTGACAATCCGAAGAATAGTAGCTCAAACAAACATCATTTGGTTGAAGAAAACTCATTTCTATTAAAAATGCCAGGCATCTCCATCAAGAATATTCTCATTTTTAACACTGGGGTCAAAAGAATGTTATAATATTATTTGACCAATTACCAGTAGAGCATTTTTTTAATAGAAAAATCATGTTGTTCCATGACCCAATTTATAGCTCAGTAGGAAATGACTAGAAAACTTACAATTAACAAATAGGTAGAAGATCAAAACTACAAATCACAAAGGCAGAGATCCATGCACAGAGCAGTCTTGCTGAGGCAAAGAACTTGATAAGATTCTACACGAACTCATCCAAAAAGTTCAACTGCTAAAAAGAAAGGAAAACATGCAGATTTTATAAGAATCCAGAAATCAAAAAGGAGAAAATAGAGCTCGCTGAACATATATATTAACGCTATATATAAGATGCCCTATTTTTGCTTCGTCAAACAAATACCAATATATCAACGGAGCTGCTTTACTGCTATAGACTTTGATTAACATATCAAGACGAAGCAGGAGCCGACCGAGAGCAGAAAAAGGAGAAGGGTTAAGAGAATTACTTTGTGTAGGAGAAACGATCTTCTCTGTTTTTGTGGGTTGAAGCTTTAATTAGTAATGCTTATTTCCAAGATCTCTGGAAATATAAAACCCGAAATATTGGCGAGTTGAAAAACTTAAAACAAGAATAGCAACAATGTTTGTTTATATATATATAGGTGGATCAGAAAAGGTGGCGGAAGTAAGCTAGTGGAGGGAGTCAGACAGACCAACTTGGGACTCAAGAAATCTTTCTCTGATCCTGTGAATAAATAACCATAAATTATTTGTTTATAGTCAGAGAAATTCAGAGAGGAAGAAAGAAAAATGGAAAACGGCATTCGAGGAAGGAAGCATTTTTCCGTATATTCCCTTCCTGCGAGTTGGCAAACGAGGAAAAAAAAAACCACAAAAGATGGAAATTGAAGGAAAGATGTTGCCGAAAACGGCGTCGTTTAAAAGGTTTTCCAGCATGTAAAAAGACAATAATGTCCTCGGAAGATGGATTCACATGGAGTAAAATGAAGGGTAGTTCGGGTAGGTGGGGTTGGTCAGGTCATGGCTGCTCAGAATAGTCAAAACCCTAGTTGAGGGTTTAACAGGGTAAGGATCAGGTGTGGTGAAGTCTATTGTAAGCAAGATTCTATTGGTTCCTGATGAATAAAAGTCAAAATTTTAAACGTGGAGAATAATCAGACGGCAAGATTGTATTGAAGGGAGAGATTTCGTATCAAAGCGAGATATATGTTAGTTTGCACCGCAAGTTTCAACAGTGGCCGGTGGGTGTCAACAACGTGAACCCTCACCTTGTCGTTGTCTCCTACATTTTCGGAGATGCTGGCGGGCTGTTATGATTCTTGTCGTTTTACTTCTGCAAAATTGAGAGTGAATTCCCATCGTTGGTTCAAAACGACCAACGCCCAGACATGAAACGCAAAATCAAGTTTATTACATTTAATTTTATTAAATCCCGTTTAATTTTGGTTCTCTTCATTTTTTAAAAGAGAAATTATTTTGTTTTCATTATTAATTAATTTTTATTTAATTACATACTCTTTTTTTTTTTTTTTGTCATACGGAATTATATATATATTTTATTCCAAAGGGTCGATCGTAAATAATAAATTGTAATTATAAATAAAAAATAGAAATTATAAATTTTAATTTGTAAAAATTTAATTACTTGTTTTAGTTATTTTATTTATCAAAAAAAATATCAAATTTACATACAGAAATAGTTAGGAAACAAATACTAAACATAATTGGTGTGATTAATGAAATTAATTATGTTGTTTAAGGTTGTAATTAATTAATTAAGTTGCTGCAACATGATCTTCTTGTCTCTCACCAAGCACCCTGTTCAACACCATGGCCAATCTAACCCCTCCTTGAGTGATGCGTTTCATGACGATGGGCAGCCTTGATTCAAAGTAATCATCTGCCAACACCAACAATTTAATTTCATGGCTTCAGTTATTAGTTAATTAATTTAATTTAATTATTGAAATTTCTTAGTTAATCTAATTAACTTTGTAATTAATGTTATTTTAATCTTTAAAATGGTTTACCTGAGAGAGTTTCACCAGACTTTACTCCTTTATAACCCCATTTGCAAGCTATGTTTATGCTTTCTAGTGCATATCTGCATCAAACATTAACCAACCTCCATTACGTACAAATATATATATATATATATATAAACCAGAAAATTTAATAGCTAAATGATACTTGTAGACTGATGACAACACAATCAACTCTGATAGAAGAAAAAAAAGAGAGAAAAGCTTACTTGTTAGGACAGGAAAGAAGGTCATCACAGTCTCTCCATGATGATACATCATCAGACCATATCCCCTGCTGCATATAGACATGGAAATATATATATATATATATATATACAAACCGTATAACAATTGGTTAAACGTGATCAAAACAGATGAGGGTGAGATATAATTACATCAGTGAAGTTCCTCTCCAAGTCTTGTTGGAGAAGGTCCATATCCTTTTCGTAGTAATCTGCAAGAGCTGTCAGAATGATCTCCCTATCCCACACCTGTAATTTTTCTTTCAAATATTAAGCCATACAAAAAATAAAATTTATCAGACTTGTTTAATTTCCAATTTTCTGACACTCACATGGTGCAGATTAGATTTGTGTCGAAACCAGCGTAGTTCAATGGTGTTTCCACCTTCATCACTTGTGAAACCAACATGCATTGGCTGTCAAAATAAAAATAAAAGTAAAATATAAATAAAAAAAACTCCATTGATGCATTTTTGACTGAAGTCTCAAAGACTGCTGGTTTCTATGAGTTACCTGATGAATATCTCCCATGAAGTGGGACAAGAACAGTAAGGCTTCAGTCATATTATCTATAGAAGATCACCAACATTTACAATGAAGAACCAAGAAAAAATAGAAACCCAGAAAGTTAAATCACATAATCAATCTTACGTCGACGATCAGAGGTTCCTTCTTTGTAATGCAGAAGCTGAGAGGTAAAATTTTGGATAGCACCATCAACGCACATGTTCTTCAGGCCATGAGGATCATGACAGTCTCCTACAATAATTTATATATATAGAAAGTTTCAACCTTTTCACCTCTTGGAAGAAGAAAATAAGAAAAAGAATTTAAAGTTTGTTACTTGAATACTTGTAAGTGCAGGCCTTATCAGGTGTGTCAATGAAATGAAGTGAGCTTGTCCACCGGTATTTATACCAGTGCCGGATTTGGTCTGGCCATGTACAGAGACTGGATAAGTCGCCATTGACATAGTCAGGTAAAAGATTCTGAACTGCATGTGCTGCCTCAGGATCCAACAGTTTCTGTCAATTGAAATTTTAACTGTTAGTTACTGCTTACTGCAGTAAAGCTCATCTGCAAACTCTGGGAGCCAAAAACCACCAAGGAAATTTTTTGATCTAAACTTGATCACGCAGTTTTGAATCCTATACCTCCACATGATGATCGAGATAACCATCTGGCAAAATTTATCAGAAAACATTACCTGTGCAATTCGACATGTGATGATATGACCCTCTTTGCTCCAGCTCAGGGTTTCAGGTACTAGAATGAAAGCTGAAACCAGTAACAGGACAAACTCATACAGAAAAGATTTCCCCATAACTCCAAATCTGCCAATTGTATTAGATTTTCTCTCTGCTAATATACCTTTGAGTCTTTTTCTTCTAAAATATGATAACAGGAAAGAAATACATTGAGCCACTAGAATGAGCCTATTATATATACACACACGCACACACACATATATACACAAGTAATGGAAGAATATCATTGAGTGCAAGTTAGAAATTTCCATTATTTTAAGTATCACCAAGGATTGACCTAAAACACAAGCAAGAGTGGCTAACAGCATCACATCAGCCCTATTTGACCAACAGTTTTTTTTATCTTACTTGTCTTAAAAGTCTCAATTACAAATGAATTAGTTTTATAACAATACTCCACATGGAAAGAAGTCCAAGCAGAATAATATATCTCTTCATGCTTCGTTTGTGATGATCTCTCTTATCTCTTCATTCTTTCTTTATGCTTCAGCAATTTTTTCTTGAGAAGCAAATATCCGGTTTAATGTGGCAGCTAAGCGAATCCCACCTTGTGCAAGCCGTTGCTCCACAATAGGTAACCGAGTAAGGAAGTAATCATCTGCAACAAAAGAAGGGATTAGTTGTAAGGTGATATAGAACAGACATGGCTTCAAGTTATGGGATTTGGGTTGTCCATCATGTTAAACTATTTGACTAGCGAAGATACCTCCCAAAGTACTTCCTGGTGTGGCATTCCTGTAAGCAAACTTGCATGCATAACGGACGCTTTCAGAAGCATACCTACAGTTTATAAGCCCGATCATTTTTTGCAGAGTGAATCACCAGAAGCAGATTTTCATTTCCAGAAATTCCTAAGTTCTACATGAAGTTAAAATTTGTACCATAGTTATGATACAAGCATAGGACCCTGAGTAATTGTGCAAATTGCGGGATACATTTGCTCTCAGAAATATGGAATATATATATATCTAAAATTGCATCTTTATCATCATCAGGATTCAGAATCCATATTTTATTATTTAGTCAGGCAAGTCAAATACCCAACTAATTCTATAACCCCTATCCAATTTCACAAGAAATAGTTTATTGCTGTCCTTATTTAAGCAAATAGAAGATCTTTATGCATATAGCCATTAAAATTTGAATCATCCTTGTTTATACAAATAGCATTTAAGAGTTTAACCTGTGAACATACCTCACCAGCTCATCGCCAAATTTGGCATCTTAATGGCTTTGTGTAACACAAACATATATAGATAAAAAGCGATGGATAAGTTTATGGGCTTACAGATTTGGACAGACTGTTTGATTACGTTCACAATACTCCCAGGATGATTTATCATTGGACCAAGTATCCTACACACAAAAGTCAATAAAAACATCAAATTGTTTTTCACGAGGATCAGCCTACAGATATTCACAAAGTCATGGAACTATGGAGAATGGAAAAAGCAAGTGTTAGACCTCCATTTGCCCCAAGGTAAGGTTCACAAGCATGAAAATTATAACAGTTAAAATAATGAAGTTCTATTAGGAATGTCATTGCCTCTCTGAGATGCTTATCCATGAGTATAAGAAAGGAGATTCATACTGTAATATTCCTTTCAATGGCTTTAATGAATATTGCAAGATCTGAGCCGTAGAATGTCTTCACAGCAGAGTCAATTATCATGTTATCCCATACCTAGAACAGAACACTTTCAATCATGTCTGCACCGACTATTAGAAAAATAAGCCTTAGATCATCAAAAGCATCCAAATAGTATTATTCCCATAAAAAGTTTAAAGCCTGAAGTAACCACAAATTGTACCTATCTTTCAAGTCAAATATTTAATGATATTTGATTTTCCATAATGTTATCGAAGAGAAAAGAAGTATGGAGAGGAAAAGTAAACATTTTTAGGGACTGCACATACTTACATGATGTAGATTGGACTTCCTACGGTACCAATGAACTACTATTGTGTTCCCACCTTCATCACCAGTAAAACCGACATGCAAGGGCTGTCACCAGAAAGAAAAAGAAACTAAGAGGTGATGTATCTTTCCCATTTTTGAGTATAAATGTTACATAAGATAACAGCAGATCAGCACTTAATCCATTCAATCAAGAAGGCAGATATATGATTACAGAGGCCCATCGCCATCAGAGCATGCGGGCACTATAGAAACCAAACTAATTAGAACTGATGGAAATCTCATATTCACAACGTGCAAATAGCATGCAAAACAAAAAAATACTGAAAATATCCAATTTGACTGCGAAGAATTTAGTAGAATTCAAGGTAATGATTGTCCTTCTACAGACCAAAGATTGGCCAATTCAAATCAATGAATTTGTTCTATGCACTCCAACCAGTTGTGTTTCACTTAAGCAATCATGATGTTTGTACGAAATTAAATCAGCTATTAGCCCTCCTCATAGTGCAAATAAGTCAACCAGCGTTCTTGCCAATCAGGCAAGACCCTCAAATCTGGAGATATT